>NC_067146.1:4867500-5142500 GCF_903995435.1 Acomys russatus | reverse complement strand
CGGTGTGAGGTTCCGACACACTGAGGTGGGAAGTCATAGCTGCGGGAGTGTGAAGCAGCTGGTCACATCGCATGCAGAGTGAAAATGAAAAAAAAAAAAGAATGCAGTCTTGTGCTCAGCATACTTTCCTCTTTTTCTTCACTGCAGTATCCCAGCCCATGGAATGCCACCACCCACAGTGAGTGGGTCTTCCCACCTTAATTTACCTGATAAAGACAACCCCCCCAAAGACATGCCCACAGGCTCACCTTTCAGGTGGCTCTTCATCTTATCAGATTGATTATTGAGGTTAATCATCATATTTTTAATGTGCTCCAAAAAGACAGCAGATCTTCATTAGGTCCCTGGTCAAAAAAATAAATAAAAATATATATATATATATATATATATATATGTGTGTGTGTGTGTGTGTGTGTGTGTGTGTGTGTGTGTGTGTGTGTGTGTGTGTGTGTGTGTGTGTGTGTGTGTGTTGATGACACTGCTTGCATAAGGCCAAGTTAATATCTTTCCTTTTAAGGTTTATGGATCAAATTTTCCCAGTTATAAAGAGTACATCTGGGTAGTGAATCCATGTATCAGTAATAGCACGTCCTCCCCAATTCTGGGATGACCTTGATTAGTGAGGACAAACTTCTCTGGTTGTGAGAGAAAGACAAGATTGTCACGTTTCCTGGGAATCAGTAGTAGCATGTTCTGCCTGATTCTGGAGTTGCTTTCATCAGTGGAACCAAGGTCCATAAGTTTTCTGGAAATCTGAGGTAGCATATGCCTCCTAATGATGGAGTTACCTTCATCATCAGGGACCAGATCTTTCCTCTTCTGATTCTCTCTGTTCATGTCTCTGTCTCTGTCTCTCTCATCTATGTGTGTGTGAGTGTGTGTGTCTGTATCTCTCTCTTTCTCTGTCTCTCTCTGTCTCTGTCTCTGTCTCTTTGTCTCTGTCTCTGTCTATCTCATCTATGTGTGTGTGTGTGTGTGTCTGTATCTCTCTCTTTCTCTGTCTCTGTCTATCTCTGTCTCTGTCTCTGTCTGTCTCTGTCTCTGTCTCTCTCTCTCTGTCTCTCTCATCTATGTGTGTGAGTGTGTGTCTGTATCTCTCTCTGTCTCTGTATCTCTTTCTCTTCTCTGTCTCTCTGTGTGTGCTTCTCTCTGTGTTCATTTTATCTCAGATATGGAATGAGTTTCTTTCCTGGAGAAGGACCTGATGAGATGCAAAGAAAACAAACAAAACAAAACAAAACAAACAAACAAAAAGAGCCTCTTATTCACACCATCACGTCAGAGGCTCATAGTCACAGCAGAATCTTTAAGTCCCCTTTTGAGCCAAATAGTACATTGTGGGAAAAAAAAAAAAAAAAGCAGTGCCTCAAAAACAGCAGAGCCTTCTGTCCGAGGTCTGCTATTACTTCTTTGATCTGATATAGAAATGCATTTACCTTATTGCATAAAACGGAGATTCCCTGGGCAGTTACCCACCTTCTACAGAAGGCACTAATTCGGATCAGCATGTATGCAGCCGAAGTACAAATGGACTAGATACTCCCCCAAGTAGGAAAGTAGGGAAGGTCCTGTAGCCAGACACAGACACACATAAACCAAGGGAGCAGGGTGTGCCGTGAAGTCCGTCCTCGCCCGCCTTGCAGCTTACTAATGTCTAACTAGATACTTATCCAACAGCAACTCCTAATTCATTTTAGCGATTTTCTAGTGAACTTAAAATGTTCTATGTGTTCCCCACTTACGTTTCTAACTATTGCAAGTCATTCTGTTTAAATTTCATTTCATGTACTAAAAGGTTCTCTTCCGTCTCAAGCTTTGACCAGGTGTCTTTCTATTTTCATTACCAGATTCATTTCACCCAGGCCCTATTACACTCTATAAATGCATTTTACCCACATCTTTCTTAAACTGTCACCTTAAAGTGGCAGTAGCTCATGAAATAAAATGTATGAACATAACTACCATTTTTTTTTTTTTTTTTTTTTTGAGAGAGAGAGAGAAGGTCTCTCTGTGTAGTCTTGGCTGTCCTGGACTTGCTTTGTAGACCAGGCTGGCCTCGAACTCACAACAATCTGCATGCCTCTGCTTCCCTGGGTGCTGGGATCAAAGGCATAAACTACCATGCCCAGCTTAATTCCCATAATTTTCAATGCTTTAAAAAGCTTAATTCCAAAATAACATGATTGAAAAAAATTTTAAAGAACTACTACCATCTTATATATTTATTGTGAAGTTATGTGACAGATCTCTTGGTTGTGAGTAAGCTATGTTAGAAATAGATACAGACATATCTGTGTCTTTACACAATGTCAGAATTTGCTGAATAACAATAAATTCATCACCATATTAGTTTCTTTGGCTGCAATTTGCCAAGTAGTCCTGAGTTCTCGGCCTGATGGCAAACACAGCTTCTTTTACTTTAGTCTTAACTAGTAACATTAGCTCTTAAATTGCTGCAGAAATAATGCTTCCCAATGAGAAATCATCCCATGCATACAGGAAAACAAGGGCACAGTGCTTTACAGATTATGCATGTATCTCATTGTAGTTAATGCCCAAAGAGGAAGTAGCCTTTTACAGAAGATCAACTAACTTATGCACATTTTAGGAATATGCATTTCACATCTGTTGTCATCATTAAATCGCTTGCAGGTCCTGACCCAGGTTACACTTTGAATGACTTAAACAGAGACAGGAGACTGCAAGTCTAGTTTCTTAGGCAGATGGGAGACAAAACAGCAAAGATATTGCCAGAATTATTTTTAAGTACACTAGTGTAGGTGATGGTCTTTTTCCAAAATAGTTGCTACCCCGGGGTCATCCTGTTGTCCACCTGGCAACATTATGATTTTCTCAAAGAAAGAACTGAGGACTTTATGGCAGGACAGGACTTAGCAGTGGTTGTGGCCCTGTGTAGCCCCTTGAGCTGCCTGTTAGAGGGACCTTATTTGATAAGAGCGTGAGGCTTGTGGTGGTTTCAATAGGCATGGCTCCTGCAGACTCATGTGTTTGAACACATAGAGAGTGGCCCTATTAGGAAGTGTGTCACCGTGGAGGCGGGGTTTTGAGGTCTCCTGTGCTGAAGTTACCTCCAGTGACTCAGTTTTGTTCTGCTGCCTATGGATCCAGAGGTAGCACTCTCAGCTCCTTCTCCAGCACCACGTCTGTCTGCACACCCACCATGAGAGAAAGAGTGTGACCTCATCTCGTCTTCAGCAATGTAAGACAATAATTCTCCAAATGTCCAGTTTGTCCACAGTTCAGGCTGGGCCCTAGAAGAGAGCAAGGCATTGGGGGCAGTCTTGCCTAGCTGTTAACATACCACACAATCCAGAGTTGAAATCATCTGCCTTGCCCAAATCTTCTCAGAGACTTTGGGGATCAAACATTAGGATTTGGGGGTCCCTCTGTTTATTACAATAAGTTTATGTATGTTAAATGTCATATTCAGCAGATCTCCGTGAGCTTGAGGGTTAACATATTTGAGTTAAGCAATCTTACCCTGTCTCTAGTTATTAACTCTAAGCTACATCTTGAAAACATAAAACAATGTTATGATCTTATTTTTATGTTTGACTTTAAAAATTGTATAGGAGTCTAAATAAAGCTCAGTCTTGGGGCTGGAGAGATGGCTCAGTGGTTAAGAGCACTGGCTGCTCTTCCAGAGGTCCTGAGTTCAATTCCCAGCAACCAGATGGTGGCTGACAACCATCTATAATGAGATCTGGTGCCCTCTTCTGGCATGCAGGTGTACATGCAGGTAGAACACTGTGTATATAATAAATAAATGAATCTTTTTTTAAAAGCTCAATCTTGTAACTAATTACATGGCTTTTTAGCATGACTAAAATATATTTTTGAACATGTCAAAGGATTTGATCATTTACAATATCTTAAACATTAAAGACTAAGACTTTAGGTTTCATCCCTGTTACCCTGCAGTCTTAAAAAACAATAAAGTGAGAACAACAGTTTCTTGTATGATTTAGTTTATAAAAATTCCATAGCTTTTAAAAGGCCTAAAACTATATTATAGGTTAGCAAAAATAAGGCTAAGCATATTTAAGGCAGTGATGTTTTACCTTTTGAGAAAGGATGCAGGGCATAATAAACAAATGGATGTCTCTAAAATTAATATAATTTAATGCAAAATAATTTTTGGAATTATCCATTTTTAGAGTCAGCAATACAACAGGACCTTGTAGAACAATTTTTAAATTGTATTTGAATTTATTATATCAAACCCACTGGCCAGGAAGCCTTCAGGTGGACCCAGAGAAACTGGCAACAGGAGGAACAGCATTTATTCATTAATGCATCTAAGGACTGATAAAGACATAACTGTTAGACATATATTTTAAATTAGCTTTTTAATTTGAATAGGCCTTTATAACCTTGAAATAGAGCATAATATAAAAACATTTTGACCTAGGGTTGAGTCATATATGTAGCATGTTGTAAATATATAATTTCAAATATATATAAGTGTTTACTTGTTTAAAATGAGACTTGTTGGCTTTCAGTTACCCGTTCCAAAGTGAGATCCACCTGCCTCTGTCTCCTGAGTGCTGGGATTAAAGGGGTGTGCCACCATGCCCGGAAACATTGGGAACTTTTAAGACAGGCCTAGAACTCTCTATGTAGACCTGGCTAACCTTGAACTTGAGATAATCCTTCTGCCTCTGTTTCTCAGCTGGTTAAATGGCATTAATTGATAAAGAGCCTGACACAGAAGGCTGGAGATTACTGGCAAGCCCTATATTTTACTGAACAGTTTACACAAGTTCTGGTATCTTGACCAAGAGAAAAGAAAGTTATCCATGCTGGGTGGCATGGCACATGCCCATAACACCAGTATTTAAGAAGTAGAGACTTAACGAGCCTGGAAAAGTACAAAACCCCCTACTGGGGCCTTAGTTTATATTTTTAGAATCCACTGAGATTTCTGGCCCAGATCTTGTGTGATCCAGAGATGGGGGTGTTCTGAGTGAGAGTATGGACACTAAAAAGGTTAAGTGGACCCTCTTTGACAATAACATGGCCCAAGATCTTTAGCTGTATATGGAAACATATTCCCTAAATCTGGTAAGCCCTCTCCAATTACTCAACCTGGGAAAGCATCTCATTCTAGCACTCTTTTTATGATTAAACTCGCATTGAATTTTTGGCGGAGATCATCAGACTCCACAAAGATCTATTTTTTAAATGTCCAAAAACAAAACAAAATCAAGACTGACATCCTTTCATTAATTTGTAACTATTCTGCAAATGTTTTTGTTGCCAAATACGAAGGAAGAGACAGACAAAGTTCAAGTTAACCTGTTCACATTGATGATATGGAAGCAAAGCCCATTAATATAAATACATTTCAAAAAGCTATATGTTTTTCCATTTAAAAGAAACATAGCCATCCAACTTTTTGTCTGTTTGTTTGCCTGTGGGTTGTGGATATTGTTTGATTTTTGAGGTAAATATTCTGTGTTGCCCTGAATGAGTCTTGGCCTGACTGGCTCAGCATTTCACGTTACTGAAGCTGACTTTGAATTTGTGACGAGCCTTCCAACCTCGGCCTCCCAAGTCCTAGGATTCCCTTGGTTAAATGAAAGGCTTCTCTCCCAATTCCCAAGAACTTTAGGCTTAAATAGTCACTTTAATCAGAGGAAAGCATAATATGCTTAATGAAGCAAATAAAAGACCCTGGATGCATCGCTTAGCTCTGCTTTCCGTATCACTGTCCATCATATTATGAATCTATCAACTCTCCTCCTCTACCTGAGCAAGAATGATTTCTTAGCCGGACATGGTGGCACATGCCTGTAATCCCAGCACTTGGGAGGCAGAGGCAGGCGGATCGCTGTGAGTTCGAGGCCAGCCTGGTCTACAAAGTGACTCTAGGACAGCCAAGGCTACACAGACAGACCTTGTCTCAAAAAACAAAACAAAACAAAACAAAACAAGAACGAGCTCTTGATTATTTCCCTGTGTTTGGAAATGACCTGTAACCTGTCTGTACCTTTGACTAGCCTCTATTTACAATATGTGTTAGTCTCAGTGGAGCTGAGTTGGCCTAATGTTTAATCTCTGAAATGGCTTGGAACATGACATTGACGCTCTACTAACTAAAGGTAAACAATCCTATGTAACCACAAGTCTGAGGGCTGTGTCATGGTACCACATACTAACTAAGTCTGTCAGGAATATTTAATACTAATCATTACACTTATAATTTGCCCATACTTTGGAATGGAACTTGGGGGGACTAAGGCTGGTCACACACTAAATTCTAAGAAGGCCGGTGTAAGTTTGGGGCTTCCTGGTACCAAGATAGTTACTCATGCCACCCAGTGGTGGTTCAACAACCAGGAGGAACAGTGTATCCGGCACATTCAGATGGTGGAGGGTGAAGGACCTACACCTGAGATTACACTTCTGCCTCCCACGGCTACTTTATCCCTCACCTCCAATGACGTGATGCCAGGCATTCGAACTGGGTCCTGCAGATCCTTTTGATAATAAAAAAAAATTTTTTTTAAAGAATTGATAATTTATACTTCACCCAAACTGAAGCTATCGAGCTGTGATCCACTAAGCCAAAGTGACCCCCTGGCACACAAATCTTCAAGTTGCTTCCAAAGTCAGCTGCCCTCATCTGCATCTGCCAGTTACATCATATTTTTAAAAAAGGAAAATATTGGTACAATTGATATTTCTATTAAGTTTTTAAAATACCTCTTTGTTTTTAGGATAGATCTAAACTTTTTCTTGTCAGAGTGTTATTGAAGAACTTTAAAGGCTTTATGTCAGAACCTTCATTATTCTTTTTCAATCCTTAGTGGGGAAAACAATGCAACAATAATGAAGGAATTCTTAAAATTCTGTGTTTCAGTGGTGCTATAAATCCTGCATCCTGAGTCTAAGTGAGGTATCCCATCCCCGCTTATGATACAGCTCCCTCCAGTTCCAAGGTCTGTAGCGACACGCCCCTCCACAAAACACTCTTCCATGTCTAACCCCATGTCTAACTCTGCCAGGCAACAAGTCCTGATGACAAAGTGCTATGAACCATATTAGCAAACAGGTACAAGTGGGTCTTGCAAAGTAGCCAGAAAGGCAAACTTTCAATTACCTGAAACTTGGAGACTCTGTCTTCTGAAAGGAAGACCGAAGAACAACCTGCCTTCAGTGTCGATTGGTCAGACTTAATCAGACACTATGAATAAATAGTTGATGAAATAGTGAAGTTCTAAGGTGGCATTTTGCTTTTGAGAAAGAGTTTTACTGTCCAGTCCAAGCGAAGCTTAACCTTACAGCAACCCTCCTTTTTCAAGCTCCTGTGGGACACAGGAACTGTGCACTGGGGAAACAGGCATGGAGCTAGAGTGAGGTGAAGCCATGTCCAAACCTTGAAAAATCTGAATCTCAAGGATGGCAGGACTAAGGACCGCTCCCTCCCTGTTCTGTGCCTGCATGCCCTGGCATTTATAGCCCTGTGACCTCCACCCTCTCTATTCTCAAGGCAGTCACACAGTCTAGCACCTAGAATTCCTCTCCACGCAAATGAAGCATTCCCAGCCAATGATGTTCACTCACTCAAAAACCCCTCCCCACTTCCCCAGGGTTTGCATAGCCCTTACTCCCCCTATAAAGAGCTGTTGTAATGCTATAAGAGCTGTGATGCTAAAAAAAAAAAAAAAGACTGTAACACTGGAAAGCTGCGTCAGAGAAGGCTTTCTCCCTCCAAGCATTCCTTGCTCTGACAGACTCAGATCATCCTGCAGACACACCCTCCCAACTAAGTTTTGTTTCTTTGAGCCCAGCACATGCGTACATTGGTGCCTGGATACCCCAAGAGAAGAAGCAGACCCTAGACTCTGGACTGACAAGCTCCTCAATGCTGGATTACAGGTGTACACCAACCGTTGAAGACTACAGGTCATTTTCTCATTGGCAGCCCTGAGAGCTAATGCCTGGTTGGGTTGAAACACTAGACATAGGGTCCCAACACTGATCTAACACAACACCAGCCTCAGATGAGGATGCTTCATCACCTCCACAGAATAAACAAAACAACAAACAAAACCCTAATTCCTCTTTTTATTTTAGCTACTTCTGCATCTTCAGATTATTAGGGTGAAAATATTAAAACACTCAATTACAGACTTGCCCTCACACTAAGTGGGTACAAACATGCAAAATAGACTTGTATCCTGAATTTCGCTCCAAATCACTCAAATTCCCCATTTTCAAGCAGGTCCTCTGTCTCCTTCATTCTTCCTCATAGAATGTGATATGTCTGATTGCTGGAAGTTTTTGTAACAAAGCTATTGTTCCTCTGAATGTTCTTATTGGCTGTTGGCTTGCAGCACTGGCAAATTACTGATTAAGTGGGGTTTGAATGCCAACTAAAATACCTGGCATAGGACACAGAGATGACTCAGCAGGTAAAAGCACTCATTATGCAAACCTGAGAACCTGAGTTCAATTTCCAGAATCCACACACAAGTGGAAGGACAGAGCTGACCCCACAAAGCTATCCTATGACTTCTTCCACATGGACACACATATGTCCTCTCCCAATAATAACAATGTTTTAAAATTTAACATTCCTGATGTAAGTTATATCCAAAACGCTAGGCAGAGTGGCCCACGCCTGTAATCCCAGCACTCAGAGAGGCAGAGGCAGGCTGTGAGGTCAAGGCCAGTCTGGTCTACAAAGAGAGTCCAGGACAGCTAAGGCTATACAAATAAACCCTGTCTCCAAAAAAACCAAAACCAAAACCAAAAGCAGATTATACCCTAAAGCTGTTGTTAGAAACTATCACTGTTACTAGCTACCAAATAAATTAAATCAACTTTTATTTCTGACCTCATCAAAAGGAAAGATTTTTCTAGCATTCTATCCATTGAGGCAAGACCATCTAGTTGGCACTATGCACACATTACACATAGAGGTCTCAGTGGACTGTTAGTTAAGACCTGTTTCAATTTGTCATTTTTAGGAGACTGCAAGTATATAAGTAAAGTACCAGCAGGATCACTCCCTCAGGAAATTTTAGGGAGGAGTCCCAGTCAGGGTCCTACTTTCATTGCTGTTTCTGTGGTAAGATACCCTGACAACAAACAACTTAACAGAAAGGATTTATTTTAGCTTATAGCTCTAGGTTGCAGTGCATTGCAGGGAAGTCAAGCAAGAACTTTGAAATAGCTGGTCACCTTGCATTCATAGCCAAGAGCAAAGAGAGCTGAACGCATGCGTGCTAACTTGTTTGCACTCAGCTTAATTTCTCTGCACTTATATGATTTAGAAGCCCTACTGAAGAAGTGGTGCCTCCCATGGTGGGCTGGATCTGCCCACATCAATTAACTTCAGACAGTCTCCCACAAACATATTCATAGGCCAAACTAATATAGACAGTTCTTCATTTAAATGTGATTTTCAGGTGATTCCAGGTTGTGCCAAGTAGGCAGTAGGCAGTTAAAGTTAGCCATCACGGCTGGTAAAGTGTGGCAGTGCACACCTATAATGGCACCATGGATGTGAAGACAGGAGAATTCCTGGGCCAGCTAGGCCAGCTAGTCTGGCTAATTGGTGAGCTCCAGGTTAAATAAGAGACCCTATTTTCAAAAAAAAAAAAAAAAAAAAAAAAAAAATAAGATAGCCAGGCATGGTGTGGTGCATGTCTTTAATCCCAGCACTCAGGAGGCATAAGCAGATGGATCTCTATGAGTTCAAGGCCACCCTCGTCTACAAAGAGAGTTCCTGGGCAGCCAAGGCTATTACACAGAGAAACCCTGTCTTAAAAAACCAAAACCGACCTAACAAAAAAAGATGAAGAGAGATTAAGGAAGATACTTAGCACTGACCTCTGGGCTACACACACACACACACACACACACATACACACACACCAGATACACACAGACACACACTCATACACATGAGCACACTTACACACACATACACACAGATGCACACATGATTCTATCAAGGACCCCATTGTCTCTTTTCAGCTGCCATCCTTGCCATCTCTTCTCAAATTCTTTGGCTTTGCATTCTCCTCACTCCAGTGCCAGGCATATAATCTTCCTCTCTCAGGCTTTCTTTTCTCATGTCCTAAGGACACCGGTTATTGGATTGAAATCCACCCTTATTCAATATAAACTGATCTTAGTTAATTATATATGTAAAGACTATTTCCAAATAAGTCACATATTGTTGGAGTAGACACCAACAATCCAGTACACATCACCATGTAAGATTGTTTTGAAAATTAAATTAGAGGACATGGAATATACATAAGTAAACTGAAAAGTAAACCTCTTTGTTACATTATTTCAGTTGCAAATTTGGGGCTACTCGAGAGAGTATAATTCATAAGCAATTATTTTATTGAATATAAATAGTACTTAGTTAAAGCAATGAAATCAGTGAATGGTTCCTGGACACCAGAGTATTTTTTTTTTTTCAGTACACCAAGTGATTCTTCCATGTGGCTAGGGTTAAGAGTTAACTTCCAATTATGCTGGAGAGCCACTCTCATTAAGTAAATGTATGTGTGGCTACTCACCCACAAACACACAACAGGGAAGAGCCGAAGTAGCAATGCTTAGCTGATGCATCTCTCCTACTTTGAGCTGTATGGCAGACACCGCCCCACTGGTGGCTAAACAGGCCCCTCATAAAACCTCACCTTCACCTGCTCTAGAAAACTCATCCAGTCAGCAGATAAGAGAGACTGATCCACTAGGCACAGGTGCAAATAGAGGCTCACAGTTTCCCAGGAACTGTCTATAGACTGGGAATACAGCAGGAGGAGGGCACAGGCACTGCACTGAGAGCTCTGTGCCCTTAAGGTCAGTTCTCTTAGTGGTCCCACCAGCAGTGGTCCAGTCAAGTGTTCTGACAGATCTGTTGTGGTGAGAGCCCAGGCTTTTGGCATTTGTCCCTCTCTGTTGCTTATGTCTATGCTCATGTTATGGCTGTTTCCAGCTTCTAGAGAGACCAGACAAAGGTGGCCAAGCTACGTGTTAGCACAGGCTTACCTAAGACCTCCACCTTCAGCAAGATTGACAGCAACCTCCCGAACAGAGACAGTAATGAACTTCAGCAAAATAATGAGGAAATGCTAAGGTTGGCAATGCTTATTTCTTTTGTATTTAATATAACTTAATTGTAAGTTTACATAATTAATATTTGGTTTGCTTTGTTATTTTGTCTGGTTCTTGATTTTTCTGAGACAGGGTCTATTGTTTGTTGGCATTTTGGCTAAGACCAAGTTTTGAGATAGTGTCTTGTGTAGCCCAGGTCAGCCTTGAACCCTGGCTTCTCCTGCCTCCAGCCTCCTTCTTATGGAATTGCAAGTGTGTGTTACCATACACCACTCACTTGGTGTTTGGTTTTTACTAATAACCATAATGGTGTATTTTAATTGGACTCACACATGTGAGTATTTAACAACAGTCTCTAATAACACTTGGTGTTTAGATTAATTTGAAAATGCTCAGTATACAAGCCAGACATAGTAGTGCATGCCTTTAATACCAACAGTTGGGAGACAAATACAGACAGATTTCTGCAAGTTAGAGGGCAGACTGGTCTACATAGTGAATTTGAGGACAGCCAGGGCTATATAGGAAGACCTTGTCTTAAAAGAAACCAAAAATAATACAAAACAAAAGAAAGAAAAGAAAAATAAAATATCAGAATATGATTATACAAAAGGTAATTTCAGCCATTTCTGACAAGAAAAGAAACCTGATATTTAAATGTACATTAACAAGTAATACATTAAAAATCAATCTAAGAAATGTGATTTAAGAATTTAAGAAATTCTAATTTAAGGCAGAATAGAGTTGGCATAGTATACTATTGGAGGTTTGTTTGATACTAGGCATTTTAATTTTAGTTATTGCCCCTCAAGATTTGGTCCCTGTTCAAATGAGCACATTCTTGTGTATATCTGTCTTTGTTCTGTAAACCTTGGTCCACCTAACTTAAAGTTGATTGGTTAGTAAAAAAATGCTGAAGCTTGGGATTTGGCAGAAGAGAGGGGGTGGAGTTTGGAGGTTGTGAGGCTGGAGGTCAAGGGACTTGAGGAGGAGAGGAGGAGAATGGACTGATTCCCAAGAAGATAATAACTCAAGTACTGGGGATCTTGAATGGGAGGAAGATAAATTGATAATGGGATAATAGATTAGTTATTATGTTCACCTTTATGCTTAATTTTGAATGAATCATAGTCACAATGTGTGGTTATTTGGTGGAAATTATTGATTAATGAATAAATAAGGTTTTACTAAACATAAAGACTGAATATTAATTATTAATATTCATCAACAAATGGTGCCCAACGTGGGGCTTGCAGCTAAGTTTATACCCTAAAAAAAAAATTTCTAGGTGAAAGTCAGTTCCTTGGTTGAAGAGTGGGAAACCCAAAATGAATGCATTTCACAAAAGCTGCTGCCTGCTGCTGCCCGTGAACTCAGCCCTCACAGACAGCATGGCTGCGGAAACGTGATGGGAGCTGGAGAAAGGAAACTGGAGGCTGGCGGCCTTCCAGACGAAGCTAGGCCTAGAACTGCACCTAAAATGGAAAGCGCCATGGCAGAGGCAGTTGGACCTTTTCTGGCTTTGTTTTGGTTTTGTCATGTACCTGATTGCAATGTGTTTAATGGTGGTCACAGTTTCCCATGATTTCTCTACAAAAATTCATGGAGAAAGTGGGAAGAAAGCCAAGGGATGAGGCACTAAGTGACAAGCAATAGAAAGGAAGGAAGGAACAGGACTCTTCTTGATAGAGTTGATGGTGGCTGGAGCTCAGAACTCTCTAGATGAGAGATGTTTGTTGAGTATTTCCGGGAAGGACCCACCAGGACACTTTAACAATGCCTAGATCCCAAGGAATAATGGACAGAGCTTCACTGTTATGGTCTGAGATGGCACAACCGGCCCAAAACTTAAATTTTTGTTTCTTTGCTTGACTTTTGCTCAAAAGTTTTTGTTTTTCCCTAAATTGAGAAATAGAGAGGAGATGTTTATTGTTTGGCCTTGCTAAAACAGGATATTCTTTTAAAGGTTTTAACTGGATTTGAGAGCTTTTAAAAAATTGAATAGAGTGACTATAGCACACACCTTTAATCCCATCAGAAAGGAGTCAGAGACAGGCAGATCTCTGAATTCTGGGATCAGCCTGGTTTACACAGTGAATTCAGGCCAGGGAACCCCCTGCTGATACAATAAGCTGCTTTTTGAAGCCCTTGCTGAGGCAGGGTGGGGCCCGGGGGTGGGGGTGGGGGAGAAAGGTCATTTAAAAATCACCTGTCGTCATCAGCACAGACTGATGCTTCCATAAGCCTGCTGCCATTGGCACAGGTAAGTAAGCTACATGCCATCGCACCCAGCTACATTCTTGGGAAGTCTAGGATTCAAAAAGACACATTTTTTTTTTCTCTTAAAGTGACCATGTAAGTTTGTTCTTAATAATAGATAATAATGTCCTTACTGATCTAGAAGATTCCTATCAATCCTAGGTTTATATGAGGAGAAATGATGTCATACTGCCCTAAAAGGCCAACAAGTCTCCTTAGGAAATAGAGCTATCATGGGAAAACTGATGCCAATAAATATTTTGGCCCCAAAGTGATATTATATTAATCAGCATAAGGTCCCCAAAACACAAGGCTATAAAGACATAGAAACCCTTTCCATATGGTAAAAGCCCAGGTACAAGACACTAGGGTATGCTTAAATTCTAAAGGTAGAAAGGAATTTATATAAAGTTTGGCTATAAAGGCATAACTGCCCGTTCCATATGGAAAAAAAGGAAAGACAAAAGTAGCCACAACAAAAGTAGAAACCCAGGCCAAAGCCTCTAAATAGATGCAAGGTGCCTAGGGTGTGCTTTAGCATTGAAGGTAGAAAGGAATTTATATAAAGTTTATTTAAAAGGTAATGCCTGTTCTGTTGCTCAGGGCAACCAGCTTGTCTCTGTAAATGTGAGGCCTTCTCTTGGGAGACAGGTAGTAGCTTGGCCTAATACAACAGATACCCAAGAGCCCGGAGGAGGGTATTTGAACCTATACAACCTTGTTTTGATTTCAACATGATCACGAATTTATATGTATGGCCAATAATTCTTGTTGGCTACCATGTCCCCATGACATGTATATGCCATCCTTTGATATGGCATGAATGACGATTTACAGATGCCTTTTCTTCTGCTCATACAAAGGGCAGAAAATTATCCATAATTGATCTATGCATCCTGCACATCTCATACATATATAATTTTAGGACTGTAGACTGTATAATGCTTGTGGGAAATTATATGTTTTCAGAACAAAAGAACCAGACACCGATATGCTGGATCAGACCTAACAAGATTGATCTTCCAGCATGCTAGAAGCTGACACTTCTATTCCAGAATCCTGCATGTTCCGGCTTCAACTGATGTCCCTCATCAGAGCTGGCTCCCAGGAGAGCTTTGAAGAAAGCTACTGATTTCAATTGATCCAGCATTTCAGATTGTTCCAAACAGGACTTATAGTAAGCCTGAAATTTCTCAACATTTAGAGACTGGACCACAAATGCTATTGCTAGTTTAGCCATTTTTCCAATTTTATTTGAGCCCCCCAAAAGATGTTCTTTGTCCCAAAATCAATGAAGAACAACCTTGAGAATTATGCTCCACTTTCCTTAAGGGGGGTTGGATAAGTTTTTGGTTGTTTTCTTAGACTATGGATATTTATTATCATTAGGAGTTGGTCATAAGTTATTAATGGTCTTATTCAGAGAGAAAACAAGGTTAGACTAAAGGGTTTCTTCCCTATCTTTTTCTCTTCTCCATCTTTGTTTCTTTATTAGGTATGGAGTTAGGGGTTGAAAAGAAACAAAGGGGAATAGAGAAAATATATATAGAGAGGTGATAGGACAAAGGGTAGATTATTGAATCTATTCCTCAACTTAAGGCTCTAATTATTACTCTCAAATAAGGTTATTTTTAATTTATTGGTATAGAATTTTGTGTATTTATAAGCTTATTTTTGATACATTGGTATAAAATCCAAATTTAAGGTTCTCTCTCTCTGTCTGTCTGTCTGTCTGTCTGTCTGTCTCTCTCTCTCTCTCTCACACACACACACACACACACACACACATACACACACACACACACACACACACGTAGGCTTTGCCTTTTCCAATCCTACTTTATTTGGGGGCTCTTTAAATGTGTATTCCTCCCTTCCAACTCATCTACCCTAGAGGGGAGAGAAAAGAGGTTAATGAGAACAGGAAAAGTAGACCTTTTTGAATTTAGTTGCTGGGAGTGATTCCCCTGGCATAGTCGGCAGGATTTCAGCAGTCCGGCAATTCCACCAACGTTGCTCCTGGAACCTAAAGCAACCGGAACCCAGACCCTCAGCCTGAGCCCAAAGCCTCGAAGCCTTTGCTGGTGCAGTTCTCTCTAGGAGCATCTCTAAGTGGAGCGATGAACAGCCAAACACAGCCAAGACCCTAAAAGCTCCTATTCCTTTTGTGGGCTCATATCTATCTATCTATCTATCTATCTATCTATCTATCTATCTATCTATCTATCTATCTATCTATCTATCTACCTACCTACCTACCTACCTACCTACGTATATCTCCTCTCAGAGTCTGTATTAGGATGTGTTTCAGCTGGTAACAACCAAGTGTCCCCCGCCACTAAAGTGGTTCAATTTCTAAGTGAATAACATCACCTGCTCTCTCACAAGTCTGTTCCCCATCCCATTCTTGGGATCCTGGCCACCTGGCACGTGGAGCTGGACACGGCAGCAATTGTGGGAATCACTGGCTCTCAGTTGCCAGGTGTTGTTCCTTTACCAACAGTGCTTTTTGTTTTCCAAATGCTTCAACCTTCACCTGCAAATTCTCTAGTTGTACGGCCAACCCTGTAACCCTTTCCAGAACAATAAAACTTACTGACCCCTTCCAGTTTTCATATCTTATCCTTCTTTCTTCCAATCTTTTAAAAAAATGTTATACTATAAAAAGACCAAGAAAAAAAAAACCAAAAAATTCCCTCTAGGTGTAAAGCAGAAAAGAACTTTGCAACAGCAGCTACAATTCTGCTGACACCCTGAAAGAGCATCGCTATATCTTGAAAACCTGTATCTTCCTCCACAACATTAGGAGTTAAGTTACCCATTATGCTCAAAGCATGTTGGCCCAACCTGTAGGCTCCAGCTTTTTCAAACCTACTTTATTTGGGGTTCTTTAAATGCTTATACCTCCCTTCCAACCCACCTAACCTAGATAGATAGAAGAGAAAGGAGACTTAGGGGAACAGGAAAAGTAGACCTTGTTGAATTCAGTTCCTGGGAGCGATTCCCCTGGTGTAGTTAGCAGGATTTCAGCAGACAGTAATTCCACCAAAGTTGCTGCTGGAACCTGGAACAGCAGTTGGAGCCCAGAGCCTTCACTGGTACAGTCTCTCTTGGAGCAAGTCGAAGTGCAGCAATGAACAGCCAGACAATACCAAGAACCAAAAAGCCCCCTCGTCCTGTTTTGCGTACTGTTAATTGGATATAAACATGTTTTTGTTTTAGCACCAGTGTGCAGAATGGGGCAGAGAAAAATACAAAGCCAGAGAGGTTGCAAAGATTCTAGAGGAAGGGGAGAGAGCACACAGGCCAAAAGGGCTTTGTTGTTGTTGTTTGTTTGTTTTGTTTTGTTTTGTTTTGTTTTGTTTTGAAACAGGGTTTCTTTGTATAGCCTTGGCTGTCCTGGACTTGCTCTGTAGACCAGGCTGGCCTCGAACTCACAGCGATCTACCTGCCTCTGCCTCCCGAGTGCTGGGATTAAAGGTGTGCGCCACCACGATGCCTGGCAAAAAGTACACTTTTAATAGTTGAGCTGGGGACTTTTTGAAGTTATGAAGCAAGAACAATACCCCGATTAGCACTGGCTGACGTAACGATCACATGGAAGCTGGCCTGGTGATGGTTAGCATTGGCTGAGGTAACGATCACACGGAAGCTGGTCTGGTGATGATTAGCATTGGCTGACGTAACGATCACACGGAAGCTGGCCTGGTGATGATTAGCACTGGCTGACGTAACGATCACATGGAAGTTGGCCTGGTGATGGTTAGCTTATTGTACCCACTTTGCCCTCAGCCTGCTGATATGATTTAATGAAAATTATTAATGAGTAGATGTGGATTTAAGGTAGAAATGACTGTTTTAAATATAAAAGTTTAGATTTGTGATTCTTTTAAGATTTTTTATAAGATTATTTTTAAAGATAATTGATTCTTTCTTTGCAGCCTGCTAGTAAAGGAAGACTGGCTGGAAAAAAAAAAATGCTTGCCTGCACTTTGTTAATCTATAACAAGTTGCTTAATTGCAAGTGTATGTGGGTTCTTGGGAATAATTTGTTTTCATGCATAATGCATAAAATATTTGATCATGTGAGGGTATTGAGGAACCTGTTTTTCTTAGGTATACTCATTGTAATAGTTCACTTAAAGAAAAATAGAATGTAATCACATTGTGATTTTTGTACTGTTTGAAAGGTTTTGCTCTGATATATAAGCTGTGAGAAAAAATAGAGTTGTTGGAGCTTGCTTGCTGGAGTTTTGTTCTGTCCACAAAAATGTTTATATCTGCAAAAATACTTGGAGCCTTTGAAGTTTGCTCCATCCACCCAATAGTGTGTGAATATGCACGTGCATGTGTGAAGTTGTTGACACTTGTTGGAACCTGTTCATAAGGGCTTGTTTTGCTTCGTGTGTGTGTGTGTGTGTGTGTGTGTGTGTGTGTGTGTGTGTGCGTGTGTGCGCGTGCTATCTCTTTTCTCCTTCTTTCTTTTTCCCTAGTCTCTGGGTACCATCAGTAGCAGTCTACTCCAGCTCTGAGCCTCCACCAGTTACAATCAGTTCTGGCCTACACTTGCCACCATCAGTAGAAGCCCTCATTGAGAAAAGCTGAAGCTGGCCTTCAACACCCAGGACAACTAAAACTATCATGAACACTGAAAGAACTCCCTGAAGTATCACCATCACTGATTTCAAGCTGTACTACAGAGCAATAGTAATAAAACCCCACATAGTATTGGCGTAAAAATAGACACATTGGCCAGGAGCAGTGGCCCATGCTTGTAATCCCAGCACTTGGGGAGAAAGAGGCAGGCAGATCTCTGTGAATTTGAGGCTAGCCTAGTTTACAAAGTGAGTCCAGGACTCCACGGCTACACAGACAAACCCTGTCTCAAAAAAACCAAAAAACAAAACAAAAAACAAAAACAAAAACAAAAAAAAAACCAAAAAAAAGAAGGAGGAGGAGAGGAGGAGGAGGAGGAGAAGAAGAAGAAGAAGAAGAAGAAAAGACACATTATCAGTAGAATCAAATCAAAGACCCAGACATAAATCCATATCTTTATGAACATCCGATTTTTGATAAAGGAGCCAGACAGAAACATACAATTGAAAAAAGAAGACATCTTCAGCAAGTGGTGTTGGTCTAAATGGATAGCTAACTTGCATGTAGAAGAATGCAAATAGTTCTATCCATATTAATCACCCTGCATAAAACTCAAATCCAAGTGGATCAAAGAGCTCAACATAAACCCAGACACACTAAACCTGATCGAAGAGAAGGTGGGAAATGGCTTTGAACATGTTGGTACAGAAAACGTCATCCTGAACAGGCACAGCACAGGCACTAAGATCAACAATCAATAAATAGGATCTCACAAAACTGAAGAAGTTCTGTAAGGCAAAACACAACATCAATAGGACAAAATGACAGCCTACAGAGTGGGAAAAGATTTTCACATACTCCACATCCAATAGAGGGCTAATATCCAAAATATATAAAGAATGCAAGAAACTAGATATCAAAACAAACAAACAAACAAACGAAAAAAAAACCCAACCCACTTTAAAAATGGGGTACAGATCTAAACAGAGAATTTTCAATAGAGGAAAACAAAATGGCTGAGAAACACTTGAAGAAATGTTCAGCATCCTTAGCCATCAGGGAAATGCAACTCAAATCCACTTTGAGATTCCGTCTTACACTTGTGAAAATGGCTAAGATGAATAACACAGGTGACAGCTCATGCTGGGGAAAATGCGGAGCAAGGGGACTACACCTCCACTGCTAGTGGGAGTGCAAACCTGTACAACCACTATGGATAACAATATGGCAGCTCCTCAGAAAATGGAATTGATCTATCTCAAGAACCAGCTATACCACTCTTATGCATATACCCAAAGGGTACTCCATCCTACCACAAAGACACTCACTCAACTATGTTCACTGTAGCTTCATTCCTAATAGCCAAAAAACTGGAAACAACAGAGATGTCCCTCAACTGAAGAGTGGATAAAGAAGATGTGGTACATTTACACAACGGAGTGTTCCTCAGCTGTTAAAAAAAAAAAAAAATGTCATTTCAGAACTGGAAAAAAAAAAAATCATCCTGAGTGACATAACTCAGACCCAGAAAGACAAACATGTTATGTACTCATTTATAAGTGGATATTAGCTGTTAAATCAATGGTAATCATGCTACAATCCACAGACCCAGAAAGACAGTTTTAAGATACATATGTCTCCTTGAGAAGGAGAAGTAGAATAGATTTTGTGGGTGAAGTGGGGGGCAGGTGGGGATGGGAACAGGAGAGATCAGGCAGGGGGAGGAGGGAGGACTAGAATTGGAAGGCATTTGGCTGGACAGGGGTAAGGATGAGGGAGGTGGAGAATGAAAGCCTGGTCCAGGAGAAATTCTCAGGACTCTATAAGGGTGACCCTAGCAAGGACTCCTAGTAAGGGAGGGAGGATTCGGAGTCTGAACCAGCCACACCCACAGAAGTGGGCCTGGGACATCAACCCAGCCACAAAACCTTAGACCTATAATCTATCCTGCCTGCAATGTGTATTGCGGCAGTGGAGACACAGAGCGTGTGAGGGTAATCAACCAAAGATGGCTCTAACTTAAGGCCTACACTACCAGAGGGAGCCCAAGCCTGACACCTCCTAGATGACTAGAACTGGAGGCTCGGTAACCTATGATAGCAACAAAGATCAATAAAATGATTCTTAATGATATTCTTGTATACTCACAAATGGGTGCCTAGCACAATCATCATCAAAGAGGCTACCTCTGGTAGCTGATAGGCGCAGATGCAGAGACCCAGAGGCTACCGTTAGGGGGGAAAGAGAGCCCAAGATGGAAATTTCCATCAGGTCCCTCCCCTTGGACCTCTAGGAACCCCATGGAAGACGGAGAAGAGACGTAGGAGCCATTGTGATGGAAGATTCCAGGAGAACAAGTGTCACAGACTTCTGAAAGAGAGAAACCTGTTCTTTAGGATCCCAAGTGTGGGATCGAACGGCCTAGTAAGAGAACAGGTGATGTTAATTCACTAGAAGAGCAACCACCTCGTGCAAGAGCTTAATTGCTACCAGATGAAAAAGATCCTGTGAATAGACTCTGGGAGGAGATATATAAATGAGCCCAGAACTGGCGGCTAGGCGGATTGGAGACTTGGGATAGATTTAGTTGTTCATCGCTGCCCTTCAAGACGCTCCTAGAGAAATCCGCTTGAGGGAAGGCTTCAGAGCTCTGGCTCCTGCTGAGGCTCTGAGGTCTTATTACCCCCCCCCCCCCCCCCCCGTTCCAGTGGAAGAAATCCTGCGGCTCCCAATCAGAGAATCGTTCCTTGGGACTGATATCCTTAAGGTTTTGTTGTTGTGTCAATTAATCTTCATTTCCTACTGTTTTGGTTAATCTGGTTATAATTGACGTAAGCTCAGTCAATAAGTTGTTAATAAAATAGTTTGGTTAAGAAAATTGAGTCTACAGACTTCAACTAAGGCGGGCTCATAGGGGCTCACAGAGACTGAAGCAGCAATCATAGAACTTGCATGGGTGTGTGCTAGCTCCTCTTCATAGATGTTATGGTTGTTAGCTCGGCGTTTTTTTGTGGGACTCCTAACGGGGGGAGTAGGGGTGTCTCTGACTCTTTGTCTTCTGTTGGGACCCTTTTCCTCCTGCTGGGTTACCTCGCCCAGCCCTGATGGGAGGGTTATGTGCCTAGTCTTGTTGTATCTTTTTATGCTGTGTCAGTGGATATTCTGAAGGGAAACAAAGGAGGAGTGGATCTGGGAGGGAGGGAAGCTGGGGTGGGAGGGAATGGGAGGAGTGGGGGATGAGGAAACTGCAGTCAGGGTTATTGAAACCAAACAAACAAGCAAACAAACAAGAGTGCATGTTTGCTTCCCAGCACCCACATCAGGGGCCAAAACTGCCTTTAACTCCAGCTCCAGGGAACATGATGCTCTCCTCTGGCCCCTGTGGGCACCTGCCTCCTCTCTGTCTGTCTGTCTGTCTCTGTGTCTCTGTGTCTGTCTCTCTCACACACACACAGACACACACACACACTGAAATAATCTTGAAAGCAAAGCAAAGCACTAGAGAGTAACAAGGAGATGAGGCAATGGAGGGTTTAGGAATGCGATCCTCCGCATGAAGATGTCTTTGAGAAGTCGCAGCAGGTGGACCACTGACTCAGCCTGGCTATCAGTGCTGTGTGCGCAGGATAGGTTGAAAGGTTCCATCAGGATTTGAGAGCAGAGCAGGTGGGGAACCAAAGTGCATAGAGAGAAGCCAGTGGCATTTGTTTTTTTGTTTGTCTGTTTTTTTTTTTTTTTCCAATACAGGTGTTCTTTGTACTCTGCTGTCCTGTGTAGAACAGGCTACCCTGTAATTCTTAGAGATCCTCCTGCCTCTGCTTCCCCAAGTGCTGGGATTACAGGCGTGTGCCAGCACGCCTAGTGCCCATGGGATTTGTAGTCTACAAAATGTATAGTGTATAACACTTAAGAAGGACCCAGACTTACAAACCTAATATTCAGAAAGTCCTCAACATGATCTAAGTCCATATTGACTGTGAACAAGGAGGAGAATCCAGCACCCAAATGCATTGGGTAAAAGAGAAGAGACGCCAATGCTGAGACACCCCAGATGGTATTCTTCTGGTTGGTGATATCTTCAGAGCAGCAATGACGAAAGTATCTAACCTCCTCAATGCCAGAACAAACACAGGATTCTGCAGAGAGGCCTGAGAACATAAGTCATCCAGTGAGCACTACTTAAGAAATGTCTTCAAAAAAATCATATTTGACCACGTCCCCTGAATGGGGAGACCCAGTGGCATTCAGAGGAAGGATAGCAGGCTACCAAGAAGAGACTTGATACCCTATGAGCATATACAGGGGGAGGAAGTCCCCCTCAGTCACAGTCATAGGGGAGGGGAGGAATGGGAGGATACAAGGGAGGGGACAACCAATGAGATGTAATATGAATAAATTAATAAAATAAAATTAAAAAATAAAAAAAGAAATGTCTTCAAAGAAATCAAACATTTATCCTAATTATGTATTTTTAATGTACTTATTGTGCTCAAGAGATGGCTCGGTTGGGGCTGGAGAGATGGCTCAGTGGTTAAGAGCACTGACTGCTCTTTCAAAGGACCTGGGTTCAATTCCCAGCACCCATAAGGCAGCTCACAACTGTCTGTAACTCCAAGATCTGACACCCTCACACAGACATACATGCAGGCAAAACACCAATGTGCATAAAATCAAAACCTAAAATTTAAAAAAGAGATGGCTCAGCACTCAAGAATACCGACTGCTCTTCCAGAGGTCCTAAGTTCAATTCCCAGCACCCACATGGTTGCTCACAGCCATCTATAACTGTCATCCCATGAGATCCAAAGCCTGTACATGCAGATATAACACCTACATGCATAAAATACACAAATAAATAAATCTCCTTTTAAAATGTATTCATTTATTTAGTGTGCTGTGGGTGTATATGTGGAAGAAGTGTGCATGTACGTGAACTTGTGGGAGCATTCAGGACAAGGAGTTTGTGTGTGTGTGTGTGTGTGTGTGTGTGTGTGTGTGTAAGTGGAGGCCAGGGATCGACCTCAGATGTTCTTTGTTAGGAGCTATCTACCTTGTTTTCTGAGGATCTCAGGGTCTCAGTGATTAGGCGAGGCTGGCTTACCAGCAAGCCGTAGGGGTCCTGCTGTCTCTACACCCCCAGTTCGGACATAACAAGTGGGGTACCACCACGTCCTGGAACGAAACTCACTCAAGCACTTTACCAACAGAGCTATCACCCCACCCCTAATTGGAATTTTGAGAATGAAAATCACAATAATTAAAGTTAAAAAAAAAAAAAAAACTCACTGTAGAGGCTGGAGAAACGGCTCAGTGGTTAACAGCACTGGCTGATCCTCCAGAGGAACCTGGGTTCCACTCCCAGCGCTCACACAGTGCCTCATGATGGTCTGCAGCTCCCATCCCAGGGGACCCAGTGCCTTCTCCCGGACTCTTCAAACACTGCATGAACATACATAAATGCAGACAAATCACCTATACATAAAGAAATCATTATAACAGAAACTCACTGCAGAAGAAAAATGCCTAAGCCCAGCAAACACCAGGCAGTGTCAAGCTGGACCAGTACCAGTATCTACCATAACATGACAGAAGCTTCTGGAGAGAAGAGGGAGGAAGATAAAAGAGATGACTGGTAAAGACTTCACACATCAAGAAGCTCCCAGATTTCAGGGAGGATCAGCACAAAGGGATCCGAGCCGCAATGCAGACAGAGGGTCAGACCCAGAGAAGGAAGTGCTACCACGTACAGGAGATATTCTAGAAACATAAATCATTTTTTTCTCCAGATGAGGTGGCCTTTCATCTAGTTCCCAACAAAGCCCTTGTTCCCATTGGGGTCAGACAACAAGCCACCTGTGCTGCACTCAGAGAATTTATAGGCCTGATTTGTCTAGCAGAGAAAAACTTGGCCTGCAGCCTGGCCGTCCCTGGTTGTTTTCAGCCATGCTTGTAGTAAGAACAGGTAGAATTATAGAATTTGCAGTTTGGGCTAGGAAAGGGTGCAGCTGCTCTTGCTACCAAGCAAGGCATGGCCATGGTCACTAAAGAGAGCAGCACTAGAAGAGGAGGGGCGCTTTGAGGGCTGGTGGGGATTCCACAGGACCACAGCCACTGCTGGCTTAGATGCCCCATGAGGAACAGCTCATGAGGATAACAAACACGTGAAATGCATGCAGTCGCTTCTGCTTGGGTTTCAAAAGGCGGTCTGGGGAGCCAGCAGCAGGCGGCAGGGTTGGTGGTGTCACTTCAAGGAGGCGCTGACAGGATAAATGAATCCGCCAGCTCAAGCTGCCAGGGAGACCTTGGGAAGTTGGAAATGCCAAAGACATGGAATGTCTGTCAAGGAAAGCTGAAGGCAGCCACGGGGCGGTTGGGGGGGGGGTATGGAGGGGGAGCTGAAACCAGCAAGGCCATAGTGGTGCGGCTGTCTCAGCTCCCGGGGTCACACCATGTGTCAGACTCGGAGCTACAGGATTGAGTGTGTGCCTTGCTGGGTATGAGTGTCACATTGGTCTCTTCATGATTAGCCTGTTTCTCTCTTGGGAATGGAGGCAATGACTCTGTCCTGGAACTCTTCAGAAGTAGAGTCTAGTCAAAGTGAGTCTGCTCTCTCTCTTTCCAGTTTGGCCACCTTGCAGGAGTATGCTACATGCTCCCACCATCATACACCATGCTGCCACAGGCCCAAAGTAATGATTGCTGAAAGATACGCCTTTCTTCCTTAGCAGTTGACTTATCTTGGATATTGTGTTATAGAGTGAGAAGAGCTGATTACACATTAATTACTTGGTAGCCACCTCAGGCATCTAATTGATCGTTGTAATATTGATTTGATTTGACTTGATTTTTTTTTTTTTTTTTTGAGACAGGGTTTCTCTGTGTAGCCCTGGCTGTCCTGGAACTGGCTCCTTAGACCAGGCTGACCTCAAACTCATAGACCCACCTCTCTCTTCCTCCCAAGTGCTGGAATTAAAGGTGTGTGCCTCCACTAGCCGGCCTGTTGTAATATTAACATGCTTAAATTCAAATAGATCTTACTTATTCATCTTGACTCCAAAGTAAGACAACGGTGATTCTGGTCATTCAAATGCCAAAGAGAAACTGTAAAGTGGTTCCTTTAAGTGAAAAGACAAAAGTGTGACATATATAGGTACAGGAAATAGCATCCTCCATGTGCAGTTTCAGACATTTATTGTGGACCTTGAAAATGCGTCTCTCAGAGATAAATGAAGGACTCTATTTGGAGATGGTGTTTGGGTAGGTCATCAGCTTTAATGAAGCGTGAGAGTTAGGATATCACAGTGGACTAGTTAGTGTTCCTATCACTAGAGACTAGAGAGCCAGCCTTGCCACCTCCCAGCCAATATGAGCTAAGTTCTTTATAGTTTAAGGAAGTTTAGGATGACTCTGTTATTTGCCAATAAACCCCCCTGACAGAAGCCAGAGAGATTGCTTTCCTAAAAAAAGAAAGAAAGAAAGAAAGGAACCAAGTACATTTTTTCCTTTGAAGAACACCAAGTACAACGCATCAAGAGGCTCCCTTCAAGCTGATGATCACCTTCAAAAACAACAGCCCTGCTGACAACTCCATGTTCCAGGGGAACACGGGGAATTGAGAAATCTATTTGTTTATCTTTTTCTCTGCCCCACTCCTCCTCCTAGTACTCAGTTCTTTTTATGCAATCGGCCCTAGGATATCTTCTCAAATAACGCATCTCCCGTGCTGTTCGGAATCACTGCTAAAACTAGATGCTTCAGGTCCCTTCTCTATGATGAACCTCAGTGCCACAGACCACCGGCTACCTCTGAGCGATGGCAACACCATTCCTGTCATTGGGCTTGGTACCTACTCAGATCCTAGACCGGTAAGTCCGTGTGTGTGTGTGTGTGTGTGTGTGTGTGTGTGTGTGTGTGTGTGTGTGTGTAGCAGACTTTAAATCAAAGACTGAACTTTATCTGGTCACATTTTAAAGTTTTTCAATTGCAAACTGAAATTGTTTTTCTTTCTTTCTCCTTAAAAATCAACTGAAGGCTTACAACCAGAGTGGAGTGAGGGACAGGGACTTGTGAATTTATGATTTATAAGTTACTTTAAAAATTTTACTCGAAAATTTTTAGTTCAGTCTAGAGGGTGTTTTATGAATAGGTGCCAGGCAGGCATATCCAATTCTAGATTTTTGAACTGCAACATGGCGTCATCACCTATAGAGCTCATGCCTTAAGAAACTGAAAATAAAATCACAACATTTTAAAAGTAAGTTTGTGAATTTGTGTAGAGATGCATTCATGGTCACCCTTGTTTAGATGTGGTCTGTGGGCTGCAGGCTAGATTCACTTTTAAATATAAGTTTGTAGATGCTTTCAGTATGAAGAAAACTGTCTTGTTGTGTGGGCATGTAAACTCTAAGAGAAAATTGTAGACTCCTTAGCAACCGTAGAAGCAGGGAAAGCGGCATCTGGCTCTAGAACTATGCCCAGTACCAGAAAACAGAAATCAGAAAAATAAAAATCACCACACAGATAGGTTCTGCTTAGAACAACCCTTCTCTCACTGAAATTCAGAGCCACGGTTGCTTACCAGAGTCGCTTTGGTTCTGTGGTAATGCCAACTCTCAGGGTGTTGAGCATGATGGAGCAAAACTGGTCACTTCATGGTGACTGGGATGCCAACTCAAAGCGAGGGTGTCAGAGAAGCAGCTTTCAGGGTCTTTCTGTGGTCATGTCCCACTTCCAGTCATTATCAACAATAAACTCCAGATCTGTCACCCTGCATTGCAAGCCTTTATATGCTAGCTGACTTTCAGCCCAGCTCATCAGCCGCCACTCTCACTACACGCAAATCATGATCTCCAGCTGGGGAGATGCTCACTGACTAGTGCATTTGCTTCACAACCATGAAGACCCGAGTTCAGACCCCTGACACCCACAGAAAAAGCCAGGCATGGTGGCATGTGCCTCTAACCCCAGGCCTGCGAGGGCAGTAACAGGCAGATCCCAATGCCAATGGCCACCCAGTCTAGTCAAAACCTAGAACTCCAGATTCAATGAGAGACCTTGTCTCAAACAAAGCAAAACCAGTCAACCAACCAAACAAAAACATAGTGGTGCAGTATGGAGCTGGCAAATCAGCTCAGTGGGGAAAGAGACTTGCTACCAAGACTGATGACCTGAGTTAAGCGACCTTAATTCAAACCGTGGGACCAGCGTAGTAGAAGGAGAGAGCTGACTCCCACAGGTTGCCTGTCCTCCACAGTTGTACAGAGAGTACACCTGAGATTGATCCTGACCTTCACACACACATCCACAGGTGAGTGTGTGCACACAAATCGATATATACATATAAAATGCGCACATGTACGCACACAGAGATCCAAAACAAAACAAAGAATACAACCTGAGTTCCGTAGCATCTCTCTCACCTCGGTACCTTTGACTGCATTGTCCTCTGTTCCTCTACCTGCCTCTCCCTGTCTTTGTACTTGCTCGTTTGTCTGCTACTAAACTTGGTATGTGTATGTGTGTGGATGTGAGTGGATGTGTGCATGAGTGTGACTGTATGTGGAGGCCGGAGGTTGACATTGAGTGTCTTTTTTTTGGTTGTTCTCTGCTTTATTTTTTTAAATAGTTTTTATTTTTATTTTTTATGTACATTGGTGTTTTGTCTACATGTATGTCTGTGTGAGGGTGTCAGATCTTGGAGTTACTGACAGTTATAAGCTGCCATGTGGGTGCTGGGAATTGAACCCAGATCCTTTGGAGGAACAGTCAGTGTTCTTAACTGCTGAGGCATCTCTCCAGCCCCTTTGCCTTAATTTTTGTGACAGGGTCTTCCATTGAACCTAGAGCTCACCAGTTGGTACAATGTCAGACCAATGAGCTCCAAGGATCAACTTGCCTGACTCTGCTCCGCAAGCCAGCACTGGGGATACAGACTCTCCCCATCATGCTTGGCTTTTATGTGGGTGCTAGGGATCCAAGCTCAGGTCCTCATGTTAGCATGGCAGACAGTTTACCAACTGAGCCATCTTCCAGCCCCCTATACTAAACACCTAAGGATCAAATCAAAGGGGATGAAAGGGTACTTCTTCCCACTCTCCACGCCCTAGCTTACACATGTTGACACACAGCCCCTATTCCTCAACTCTATAGCACTTATCACACTCAGTTGTAACTACTGACACTCCCTCTCGTCCTCAGTAACCTGACAAGTCTACTAGAAAAGATCATTGCAATGATAAGCATCAAAGAACCTCCTGATGGAGATGGCTTCAAATGTGGCAAATCAAGCACTGGGCAAAATGTCCTCGTTCCTGCCACAAACAAAATTCTGCCTAAAAATGGGCAGCTCAGATACAGGCAGAGTCGACGGCCAAACTCTGCCAAGACAGGATAAGCAAGTCCTCAATAGTTCCTGCCTTGTAGGCCAGAAAGCTGAAGATGAGGCTCCAACGTTATAGAGAGTGTTGGGTGATGGCTCAGGCAGTAAACTGTCTCAGTCATTTTGTTCATTTTGGAAGCTGCTAACCTGCACTGCTGGTTCACTCAGGAATTTAAGTCTTGTCCCTTCTCAAGTCTCTGAGGGGTGTTGAAGATCAGATAGTTTAGTTTTACAATTAGGTTTAGTTGGTTAGAGCATTTATAGAACTCATGATTGCCATGTGGTTCTCCCTTAGTGCATGTAGTTTGTTTTATGCATGTGTAATCAAATAAATATATATGAAAAAACAAAAACAAAACAAAAACAAAAACAAAAAAGAAAAGACCGTTGCTTGCTCAACCCTAGAGCCTCATAATAATACTTAAAGCATGTTTAAGCAGTACTTACTAATCTAGTAGACACATTTGTGAGAGGGACATCAGACTGTTTGGAGATATAAGTAAAATTTAAACCATAGCTGAAAGTGTTCTAAACACTTAACTATGCACCAGATCTTCATGCATTTTTCTAACATAATCCTCACATTAAAAAATCAGTACCAGTTCAGCCCACTGACAGACAGGAACACTGAGTGTAGAGAGGTTAAATACACCGCTCCAGATTAGACTGCTAAGGCCCAGAGCTGAGATGTGAAATGAACCCCTATGGTTTTACATCCAGATCTTTGATTCTGCACACTGCTTTGGCAATACCGATGAGTTCACATTTCTGAAGGTGCCGTACCAAGGACAAGCTGAGGTGGATAGATGGAACGCTGAATCAGGCAGTTCTCTTCAGTTTCTCCTAGCTCCATGATCTCCCAACCATAAAAGCATGGAGTTGGGAAGTGCTGTGTGAGCTATAAAACAATGTATCGTGGGATGTCCTTTAAAACTCAAGTTTAAAACCCATTTCTCTTCTCCCCGCACTTACCATCTCTATCACATAAGGTCCCTGGGAAGACCCGTGAGGCAGTGAAAATAGCCATTGACGAGGGATACCGGCACTTTGACGGGGCCTTCCTCTACCACAATGAGCATGAAGTTGGAGAGGCCATTGCAGAAAAGGTAGCAGAGGGGAAGGTAAAGAGGGAAGACATTTTTTACTGTGGAAAGGTGAGTCATTTCTTACTATGTGGATACAGTGAACCTGACATAAAGTGGGGATACGGCTCAGTAAGACAGCCCTTACCTATCATACACAAGGCCCTAAATGTGACCTCAAACACTTGACAAAGATAAAGGAAGAAATGGGGAAGGGGAGGAGGAAGGGGAGGAGGAAGGGGAGGAGGAAGGGGATAAATTAATCTTTGAAATCCTTTCATTTGCTGAAAAGTATACCTGTGTATACATGCACATCAGTTAGACATAAGAAAGCACACACAGCAAAATACGACCACCCATAAACAGCAGGCCAATGTAACTGAGTTCAAGGAAGTGCTGGAAGCTTCGGCCTATTAAGGTCTGTGTTCGCTACAGCTTTGAAAAACACCCAAGGGCACTATGCGGCAGTGAGTGAGTGCACGGACTTTGGTGATAGGTTTCAGTGGTGGTTTAGATAAAAATGACCCCCTCAGTTGTTGAGTTGTTTGGAAGGAGTAGAAGGTGTCCTTTGATTTGAGGAGAGGTGTCCTGGTTGAAGGAGGGGTGTCACTAGGGGTAAGCTTTGAGGTTTCAAAAGTCCAAACCAGGCCCAGGACTCTCTGTCTGCTGCCTGTGGATCAGTTAAGGCTTTCAGCTACTGCCTATGTGATCGCTGTGAAGAGACACCAATGACCACGGCAACTCTTATGATAGAAAGCATTTAATTGGGGCCTTGCCTACAATTTCAAAGGCCACGTCCATAATCATCGTGGTGGTAGTCATTACAATTACCCATGTCAGAAGACATTCCCCCACAACATAATACCAATGTGTTTACAAAAATAACTGTACAGTCCAGCTGGGAGGTGCTTAGCATTTATGAACCTTGGTTGCCCTCTGTAAGATGGGAAAAATGAAACCAAGCATTTTGTAAACATATGAATTAGCATTTACAAGGCACTTCAGCTGTACTGAGCACAAAACTAATATTGTATGTCTTTATTGAACAAGAACAAAAACCACTAAACAGGGCCTGTAATCCAGGCTACTCAGGAGGCTGAGGCCGGGGGGATCACCGCTCAATGCCTGCCTCCTACAGATGGAGTTAAGATAGCCTAAGTAACCTAACAAGCACTCATCTCTGTTGAGGCCTGCTCCTTTTGAGTAATATATTTATATTTTTACTTCAGGCCCACGAGCCCCATTGTCTTAGCTTGTTGCTGATATGAAGATGTCTATACAAGACCAGGTTGGCTATGTTATGATCAGCATAGCCTATGGCCTTATAAATCAGCAAAAATTCCCCCAAACCACAAGCCCAGCTGCCCCAACTGCCAGGCACACTTTCAAGGTTAGCTAGAACTTATTAGCCAAATTACCTGAGCCAGAGCTGACCACCCTGTTCCACCATCCACACCCTTGTATGAGCTAATTGTGAGGTTCACCTTTTAATACGTCATGCAACTTCCTCTCAGGGCTGCGTTTCAGATCGCAAACTGGTCGCCTCTCTGAGCTCAGAAAATAAAGATTTATTTTAAGCTTCTGTGTCTGAAGTGAGTTTTCTCGGCTTCTACTCTGAACCCAACAGTGTATATGTGAATATATGCATGTTCACATACGTGCAGGCCCGAAGCCAACCTCAGCTGTCCTTCCTCAGCGGCCATCCACCTTGCGTTTTGGCACAGGTCACTGATTAGGTTAGGCTAGCTGGCCAGAAAGCCCCAGGGATCTACCTACCTCTGCCTCCCCAGCACTGTAATTGAGCATAGGCCATCAAGACTGGCTCTTTTACATGGGGCCAGGACATTAAACTCAGGGCCTCTTACTTGTATCTCAAGCCTTTTATTGACTTCACTGCCTCACCAGCCCCCTCCCTCCGCCCTCCCATTACCGACTTACCCTTTTGTAAACTTTAATTTGAGACAAAGTCTTGCCAAATTGCCTAATTTGCCCTAGAACTCACTCTGTAGTCCAGAGTGACTTTTGACCTTTCTGCCACAACCTACCAAGCACACATTACAGGTGTGTGTCGCTATATTTGTTTTTTTTTTTTTTAATTTTCTGTGCTTTTAAGACAAGAACAAAACTGGGGGAGTCTAAATTTTCAATTTTATATCCTGTGATAAATATAAACAGTCTCTCCTGGGGGGAAAAAACAACAACAACAACAACAAAAAAGAGCCTTGAGCAAAATTTATGCTACAAAAGGACGTACTAATTTTTGTGATTACCACTCAGATTTCTGCATTAGAATAAAAATCTGACCTTACTCATCCATCATCCAACAGTTTGAGCTCAGAGTGAAGCCTTAGCAAAAGTTGGCAAAATTGCCCTGGGGTATAAGACCCAATGCGACTAGACTGAAAAGCAGTGGACAGCCATGGTGATGTCAGAGGCCCATCAAGTCCCCCTATGCTCAGGTGTAAACACAGGTTTGTGACATGAAAGAAGCAGAAGCCATGTGAATGTGGGAGTAAGAGGATATTATTTCCCAGCCCTTGATTTTTCTTTCCAGTTGTGGGCTACAGAGCATGTCCCAGAGATGGTCCGCCCAGCCCTGGAGAGGACGCTCAAGACCCTCAAGCTAGATTACGTGGATCTTTATATCATTGAGATACCCATGGCATTCAAGGTGAGCTCAGGTGCCCACCGTGGAGGGCTCTGCTTTCGGTTGAGCATTCTTCAGTAGCACAGAATGCTATAATGTTTGCTACCGTAGATGGAGGATAATGGTCTTGTCTGCCTGATAAAAACCCAACAAATAATGCTAACAGGTTTGGGCCCAAGTCTCTTAACGAAATGCCTTTCTATGATACATGTTTTAACAACTGTAGCTGTTTTCCATCAAAATAACGTTATGCTCCACATTTTAGAGGACCAGTGTATAGACATATCCAGCTTTTAACCCCAGAGCCATAAAAAGTCTTTACATACACACACACACACACACACACACACACACACACACACACACTCACTCACCTACCTCTCATCCCCTCCAACAGAAGACAACCAGAAGAGAGGTCAGATCTAAAAGCAAGGATGTCACTTATTCCTTTAATACAAGTGCAGTCCTTTTTGGAACTTTTCCCATCTATAGACACACTGTTTATTTAACACCGTGATATACACAGTTGCTGGGTTGCAAATGCTTTAAACTTTGAAAGAAAGAGAACTCAAGAAACAGAACTGGACTTTGGGAGACTGGGCCCCTCACCTCACCTGGGCAGCACAGTAGAGCTAGCTGGCTGTGGTGGAGGGGAGGTGGGTGAGCTGGCCCCAAGAAATAGAGATGGCTCTGCCCCTAGTCTGCTGTGTGTTGGCCTGGGCGAAGGAGGGATGCTCCACCCTGCAACTGAGGGAGACAGTGAGCTGTCCCAGCCCCTCACAGGCTGCAGCTCTCAGGAGAGTGGGCCCAGCACCTCACCTGGGCAGCACAGTAGAGCTGTTCCTGGTGGTGTATGTGAGAGAGAGCTGGCTCTCGTGGTATGGGCCTGGGACAGTGGCTAAGCTGACCAACTCAGCTTTCACCCAGGCCCAGATCTAGGGCTTTGAGTTTTCCCACCCCAAAATCCACCCCATCTATAAACTGCTTGGGTGCATCAAGGGCCACTTCTGAGGATCCAAAACTGCAGGATCTCCATGACACAGGGCAACAACAGGATATAGAGATGATTTAACAAACAAGACAATATAGCTTAAGTTTGATAGGTTTTCAGTAAATGCACATTCAGTTAGCTCTGTGAGTAATTAAAATTAGAAACCTCTCAGGGTCCAGGTTTCCTGTATCTAATCCTTGCCTGTGTGTTTCTACCTGGGAGTAGAGCACCTACCTTGTTCTCATCTGCTTGCCCTGAAGTTTAGTGGCCTCCACTTATTCTCTGGCTCAAATAACACAAATAGGGATGCAAGACAAAGAATGCATTTCCTGGTCCGTTTGCACCTCACTAGATTGTATGCTTTTGTCCAGCAGGGCAGTTGTGGTCTAAGTTCTTGCCCTCAGAGGACTATGATTTTCCTCAGACTCAACTGCAAAGCAAGTACAAGACATACCAGCCACTGGCCTGGAACAGAGTTGTGACACCCAGTGCACCTTGAGCTACAGTTTGCATTAATTGTACAAGACTGGAAGGAATGAACATTCTTACTCAATGAAGCGACTTTATTACTCACAGATAGGCATCAGGGACACTGGCAACATAGCATTCATAGCAGGCTGATTTACATGTGTCTGTTATAGGCACAGCTGGAGCTGGAAAGCTTCAAAATGCTGGGTTTTATTCCCCCGGGACATGATGCCAAGCTGAGCTAAAACCTTGTGGGACACTCTGTTTTAAGAATGACAGGATCAGGGTCCAGGCTATTCCAGCATGTTCCTCCTGATCTCAATCTGTGGCGGGCTCACTGCGTTCTTCAACTATTCTTGAGAATTCCAAATGGAAAAAGAGAGAAAATCTGGATCAGCCACTGTCATTTAGCCACTTGTCCTGTACCAGTTTAAGTTCCCTGTTTCTTAACCTTCCTGCCTCAGGTGACACTGACTTAGCTAACTCTACAAGGGTCAGCTATGACCTTCTGCCATCTTGCATTGTATCCAAAAACAGAACGATTCAGCGTTAGCAAAACCTTATTTTGTTGGACATCTTAAAAGCCCAACAGCAAACACATGCATTTACCTTCCTTATAGGACCCTAGAGAAGGTTGTGAAAATGGCCAGCAAAGCTTCTGAGGTCCTGGTAATTCTCCTGTTGAGCCTCAAGGCACAACAATGGGAAAAGTGTTTTTACCAAAGGGAGCCCTAAAAAAGGAGAGAAGCTAGGAGGGAAAATGTAGTAATAAACTGAAGAATAAAACGGGTATTGTGGAGTCGCTTCATCTCCTTTTCTCTCCGTTTTGTGAGGTAATGACAATATCTGTGGTTGAGCAATTTATAGTGCACAGAAGTTTGTTGCCTCAGGGAATGGAGGCTCAGAAACCCAAGCAAGATGGCTCAGAAGGTGCTCGAACCTGCTGCCAGGCCCAGTGATCTGAGTTTGATCCCTTGAGCCCACATGGTAGAAGGAAACCAACTCCCACAGGTTGTCCCTTGACCTCCATAGAAATTCCATGGCATAGGTACACACACACACACACACACACACACACACACACACACACACACACGCATGCACGCACATACACGCATGCATGCACGCATGTACATGCACACACATACACACATCAATTAAAAGATTAAAAAAAAAAGAACAGACCCACAGGTGGGCTAGTGAGGTTTAGAAACCTCATGCTGTGCCTAGCACCTAGTGGCTATCCTAGCTACCAATGGCATTTTTACTTCCTTCCTTCCTCTTCCTCTTCCTCCTTATTCCTCCCCCTCTCTCAATGTTTTACATTTTTTTAATTTTGAGAATTTCATATATCTATATACATTCAGAGTGTGTTTGTGTATGTGTGTGTGAAACCTACTGACTCCAATTATTATTGCCTTATTTGCACGAGTCTTGGGTTAATCACTTAGGATTGGGTTCTCACACAAAACCCAAAACCAACCAAACAAATAAAAAACCAATAAAACAAAAAACCTGGTTCTCTCTTCCTCAGCTGCCACTGACTGCTTGTACCTCTCTACTGCTTAGGCCTTATGAAATTTTCTTTCATCCATGTCAGCATGTTGCAAGGGGTGGTCTTGTCAGATCTTGTGCAGAGGACTGCACTTTTCTTCACCGAGGAGTTTCTCCTCACTCTTCATCAGAATTTGGGTTTCTTAAAAGAGGAAGAACTCTGTAGCCTCGAACTGCAGACAGAATAGACTGCTAGAACCCTGATGCCAAAAGCCCTCATTCTCAGCCACCGTTCTTTTCTCAAGAAGGCACACATGGCTATTGTTAAAGACTGGAAACATCCACCTCAAAACAAATGTCAGACAAGATCATGCAAACAATGTGCAAAGGCACTGGACAAACAAAACTACCTGGAAAGTATCACAAGGGAGTAACTGTATTAACTATACTTGACTAATTATACAGAGAAGGCAAGAGGTCCTTGTACACACAGATACACACCGGAGAAGCCATGAAAAGTTAAGCACACAGGCTCATCTCTTCAAAGAAAGGAGATGTTTGCCTGTCTTCTCAGAATGCTGAGAAGGGGTGCAGTTTACAACTGGTGGCCCTTTGCCATTTGAAGAGTCAGGCTTCACCCATAACCCCCAGAATTTGTTTTGTTTATCCCAGGCCCTTTCCCCCCAAATCTTGAGCATTTTGTTGGACCCTAGAGTCCACTCGGGTAGGGGGGTCGTCGCGAGAGACCACTCATGAGGACCACAGTGTCGATGCAAAAGCACAAGGTTTATTGCTGATGCGCGTCAGGGGACCTCAGCACTCACTCGGGAGGGAGGCACACCGAGTCACTGTTACAGGCTACTCTTAAAGGCTAAAACCGCAAAGGTTAGGAAAGGCTGTGTGCCCTATGTTAGGATTGGCTCTGGTGGTCGCTAGGGGTGCTTGTCTAAATGTTATTGGCTATTGCAGGGGTCATTGGTCTTGGGGGCTATTCTTGGCAGGGAGGGGTGTTGGGGAGTTTCCAGAGAATTTCCAGATGGTACTTTCCTGAGAATTGTTTACCTTAGTTGAAATTGTTTATCTCGGTTGGCCACCTTGATCTCAGAAACTGAAACTGGCCTTCAATTCTTTTTGGGTCACTTTCCCAAGCTTGTCTGGGTCACGTTCCCAGGCTTAGGCTGAGAGAGAGAGAGAGCCTTACAGTTTCTTCTAAGTCCTTTAAATCCATCCTTATGAGAGATGCTACTTGTGCTTTACAACAGCCTAAATGACTTCTATGATATTTTAGGCCAGGCTAACCCTGACTCCCACAAGCGTTAGTTTACCTCAGTCATTCTCCCCAGACCCTAAATCTTGAGCCCTGTTTCTGAGGCAACAGAACGCATCTTAATGGAAGAAGCAAGTTGTGCTTTGTAAAGAGTCTCAAAGTAAACATGTCTTAGGTTTGTTTTTCACTTGAAACTTAGTCAATTGTCATCGGGAAACTTTTTCCCGAAATTGTCCTGTGCTTAAATATAGCAAAACAAACAAAGCAAAACAAAACAAAGCAAAACAACAACAACATCCAATGGGGAGTTTGGCTCAGCAGCAGCTGACTAAGTCAGGCTGAACCACGTGTCATTCTTACCTCACTTGGATCATTTCCCTGACAGCTGGCACCCAAATGTGGGGCTCACAATCCTTGGAGAAGGCAAGAACATTTTTCTTTAAATAGAAATTTGGGGTTTAAGAAACTTAGGCCTCAGGCTGGGCGTGGTGGTGCACGCCTTTAATCTTAGCACTTGAGAGGCAGAGGCAGGTGGATTGCTGTGAGTCCAGGACAGCCAAAGCTACACAGAAAAACCCTGTCTCAAAAAACTAAAAAAAAAAAAAAGAAAGAAAGAAAGAAAAAGAAAAGAAACTTAGGCCTCTCACCCAAGGGGTCACAATGATATACATGACGGAGTGAAAATTAATATGGATTCTTTTCAGTCTTTTGAAACAAAGCATTTTGTAAAATTATTGAGATATTTGTTAAGATCCAGAGGCTCAAATTATACAGAGCAACAACAACAATCTACAACTTTATACACATAGGAACTAAAGAAGAGTCTAGGTAAGGAGAGTTAAAAATCCCTGTGAATTATCTTACCAGCTGCAGTACGGTAATGGATTGCTTAAACCCTCTCAGGTGCATTTGAAAAAAATAGCAAAAGCAGATTCTGGTAACTTAGGTTTCCTGGTGGTTGTAGAACCACATCAGGGCTCACCCTCCTGAGGGATCTGGCTAGAACTCAAAGCCATAGGTCCCCTTCTCCCTCCGCCGCCCCCCCCCAACCCCTCCCCCACAGCCTGTTCCATTGTCAGGACCTGGCAGGGCAGAGCAAATTCCAAGGAGTAGTGGGCGGGGCTCTACTACCCCAAGCTAGCCTGTGGCTGCCCCAGAGTTTAGTTTTATCTTTGCTTGTGTGTGTGTGTGTGTGTGTGTGTGTGTGTGTGTGTGTGTGTGTGTTTTGTTTGTTTTCCCTCACAGGGTAAATAACTCGGTGCAGATCAATTGTCCCTTTGTGGGGAAAAATTAAAACAGGCCCAGTTTCCAGCACAGGAACAATTGTAACTAAGAGAGAAAGTGCCTGATCCGGTGCTGCTGGAGTGGTCTGAGGAACTGCTCTGTCAGCGAGCATATGGAGGGTATTCTCCTCGCTGCCAGCCGAATCAACACTTCCACGACTGTAACTTTCATGGTAAATACAACTAAGGAATAAAATTTAAACATAGCTCCAGATAAAATACAAAAGCAACCACCTTATAGTTATTTAGGATCTATTATTACTCAATAACAAGTTTGCCATCAGCCTCTCATAAAACTTCCCACACAACGTAGCCTCAATTACTTACAAAGAATTTTGAGTCATGTCAACTGGTCCCTATCTGCCTTTCACTACTGAGGATTTGGCTCTGCTCTTTAACTTGCTTTCTGATCTCGGTTAAATTCTATAAGAAATGTAACCTCTGAAGCTGAATGGGTTATTAGCTTAGTAAAAAATGCTGCTACTAAAACAGTAGCTCATAGAATTAATCTCTTACTTCCTTATCAGTTATTTATCCTTCCTTCCTACTAATCTCTTACTGAAATTACATACCAACAAGGTAATCATATTACAAAAATCTATGCATATTATAATTCTCCACAACGGTCTGTAGCTCCTTATTTACAGGGAGTTAAAGACTTAATAATGATGGAAAGGACATGTCTTTAACTTACTGGAAAAGAGCCTATAGAAATTATTGTGCCACTAAACAAGATACATGTCAATTACTTGTTCCACACTGATGATGATTAATGAATGGCTTCTCGTTGCTGCTGCAATAAATCCAGTGCAGCAGAATTAAAAAGCAAAAGGCAAGTTTATTTAGGAATTAGTTGCTCCTGGGAGAGTTCATGGTCTCACAGTAGGGCGGCCCATGAAGTCTCACAACTGGGCTGAGTTAGGGGCTTTTTGTAGGAGACGAGTGTGGGAGGCAGTGATGTGTTTGATAAGGTATTGAAGGATTGCCTGGGCTTGGGGGGTTCAGTAGATGTGTCTTGTGCCCAGTGGTCACTTTGGAACCCAGAGCTAAGTTTTCTCTTTGTCCAATGTTTTGAGGGACACCGACTCAAGTCTGACTACTTCCTGCTGAGCTGGGATAACAGGAGGAGATGTCGGGACTAGGCACAGAGATGCAGTGATGTAGGAGCATTTGGTGAAGGACCACTCTGGAATCCTCCCAGATGTGCTCCTGTAGGAGGCAACATTCTACAAGAAACAGTGGACACATTATTACCACTGACCCTGTGAACACAGGCTAGCCACGGGAAGAGTGAGGGCTGCCAGGAAGAGTGGACTGGAGATGTGCCCTGGTTGTATTGGTGAAGTTCTTCAGGCAGTTTCCGGAGTGACTCGATATTAGTTTCCACTAGACCAGATTCGTTGATATAGTAACAGCACTCTTTCCCCAAGTCTCATGCTTTCTGGCTCTGCATGGCCACCTGGGCCACCAAAGTCATCTGGTGCTGGAGGGAAGCCAATAACATTGCTGAGGTATCAACGGCCCTTTGGAGATGGCCAGACACCCATTGGATCCCCAACTGCCACGTATCCTACTATGCCTGAGCTTAAGCTGGTTGCTATTATTAAGGCGACCACAGCAATATCTGCCAGTGCCAAAACTGGGACCACCCAGGCTGGGAGGTGTCAGTAGGAGAAGAGAGCTTGGCCATTTCAGTCTTTCCACAAGGCATTAGGTCCGGTACCAACATCCCTGGGACACATAGAGAGGAGAGACGACCAGGGACAAGGTTTCTTTTTATATATAGAGAGAGCCAATGCATCAAAAGAAACCCCTGGGGATGCCCAGGTGGATACCAAAGCTATATTAGTAGTATTGAGAAGGAAGCAAGGTCCCAAGGAGCAGAAAGGGAATTGAGTGTCTGGAGAGCCCCGGAAAAGGCTTGTGTAGTAGTAGTCCTTGGTTGGAGGTCAGCCCTTGGCCTTAGGAGCAGACTAGGTACTGCAAACAGAGGGATTGACTCAGAGCAGCACAAAGAAAGAAGCTGGAGGCTTTAGTAAGGTTAAGTAGGTTTGCTCCCTTCTGGATGAGGCCCAGCCAGGAGAAAGGTTTTTGTTTGTTTGTTTGTTTGTTTGTTTTAGTTTTCACCTGAGATTGGGAAGAGTCTCCCAGGGGTGATTGGTGGGACTTCTCCTGTTGTTGTATGGCCTGGGTGGTTTGCCAGGTTCTGGAGGGCAGAGGGCAGAGGGCAGAGGATATTAATGTAATGTTGTACTTAGGTGGGGAATAACCAGCCAGAGGTTTGGCCTGTCCTTGTCCATACTTGCCAGCAGTCTTTTTTGTGTTTTTTTATTGCACCAACTTAGGATGTTCTTTTTATAAGAACTCCATAGGCAACACCCATATTCTTTGACTGCCCCCCTTGGGTGTGACAGGCCTTGTCCATGTGGTCATAGGTAAAGCAAAGCATAAGGGAGCCATATCCCTCTGTACCTTAAAAACAAAAGAGATACTGGGATGGACATAACATCATGGCATCCCTTAGGAGGCCTGTCTGCTTGGTCCATGATGTCACTGTGGGTCTCACCAGCTCCAGCAGTCCAAGTTTCCTGAACATACAAACATCAGCAGCATGTTGGAGCTGGCACAGTTTCTCCCAGCTGGGCCAGGATCGGGACAATTGTAAACAAAGAGGTAACCTGGCAAGGGTGTCATCATGCCTAGTGCCTGCAGTGACAGAGAAATAACGTGACCTAGAAAAAGAAAGATATAAAGAAAGGGAATGTAGTCAGGTTTTACCGTTCAGACCTGTTTTTTGAGGATCCTTGCAGAACCTGAGAGTGGTAGGTGCCAGCTGCTGGCCAGACCATCCATCTTGGGCCGGAGCCTTTTGAGCCTGGATAGATGGTGCCAACACTGATATCCTAGGAGTTTGGCAGCTAGGCGGGTGGTGAGAGTCACAGCGTAGGGTCCCATCCACCAGGGCTCTAAAGACTTAGAAGATAATTATTTGAGAAGTACCCGATCCCCTTGGTAAAGGGAAGCAGTTGGCATCGGTTGAGTCCACTGACATGGGGGTGGGGAGATAGTTGTCAGTGTGCCGGCAGAGAAGGGGAGCATAGGGGAGAAAGATAGGGTAAGTGCTGGCCAGTGGGGGAGTTGGGGCCAGGAGATGGTGATTGAGGAGAAGCAGCCTTCCTTACAAGAGCTCAACAGGGCTGAGGCCTGTAGGAGAACATGGGGTAGCTCAGAGGCAAGTGGAAGCAATGCAGCAAAGGGAAGACCAATGTAAGCTAAGCTCAGGTGAAAGTCTGGTGAGTTGCTCTTTGATGAGGCCGTTGGCTCTCTCTACCTTTCCCGATGACTGTGGACAGTACAGAACATGAAGTTTCCAGGAAATGGTCAAGGTTTCAGAGATGAGCTCCATGACCTTGGACGTGAAGGCTGAACCGTTGTCTGTTTGAATGGTCCTTGGCACGCCAAACTGAGACATGATATGTTTAAGGACACCTGGGCTGCCATGTCTGCTGTTTCCCTGGAGGTGGGGAACAGTTCGATGCGCCCTGTGGAAGTTTCAACAAGGGTTAGGAAATAATGGAGTTCTTTGTGGGTAGGCATGTGTGTGGAGTCAATTTGCCAGTCTTTGCTAAGTTGGTGTCCTTGGAGCTGGTGTGTCTGGAGAGCCCCCTGCTGGTTGATCTTGGCACACGTTTAGCTGGAAGCATGGGCCTATAAACTATGGGCTGGGGGGCTTGGTGGGATCAAAAAGGGACTCTAGAAATTGGAATAGGACCTTGGGGCCCATATGTAGGCTCTGGTGGATGTCAGAGATGATGGAAAGTGCCTGTCTGAGAGGAAGAATAAGGCGTTGTTTAGGTAAAGCCATCCATCCTTTGCCTGTGTGGCCCCTTTGTCAAGAAATTTGTTCCCCCCCCACACACACAAAGCTTATACTGATGTTTGTAGGAAGATGTCAGGAAAAGGATGTACCCCATGGGTCTGGAGGAGCTTGAAGCCAGACCCTGGGCCACTGAGTCAGCCCTGGCACTGTCCAGAGCCACTGGATCCCTGGAGGTTTGGTACCCCTAGCAGTGAGTTCTGACCGTCTCTACTGGGAGTTGGAGGGCCTCCAAGAGCTATGAAGGGACCATTGACAACAGGAGTGCCCTTGATGGTGGAGAAATTACTTTGCTTCCACTGATCAGAGTGGGCATGAGCTATAAGAAAGGTGTTTCCTTACCATCAAGGGCACTCTGCATATGCCACCTGGCAGGTTACTGACTTTTCTATAAGGGAATGTCCACCCACAAAAAGGATGAGTTGAGGGTTTGTCAAAGGTTGGTCTAGGAAGCCAAGTAGGAGTGAATGTAGGGCCTCCCCAGCCTCTAGGAAGGGGTAGGAAGGGGTATTGGACGAGGACGGAACAAGAAGAAGGGTTGCCATGTTTAGGCCAAGGTGACCTGGAAGTTTTCCAGGGATAACAGAGAGGTGGTGTGTGGAGGATACAGTAATAGGCTAGAGTAAGGTGATCTTGAGGGTCTCTGGGGTAAGTTAGGCCCCAACTAGGTCTCGCAGACATGGCTGCTATCTGCACACAGTGGAGTCCAACTCTTTAGACAGAAAATCAATGGCTTGATGGGAGGGCCCAATGAGTTGGGCCAGGGCACTTTTTGCTAACCCCAGTCTCTCACTGGTGAAGATGTGGTAGGGCTGAGTAGAGTCTGGAAGGGCCAAGGCTGAAGCTGTTTAAAAAAAAAAAAAGCTTTCCAGAGTAGAAATATATATATTGTGTGTGAAGAATAATCCTAAATTTGAATTCTATACCAATGTAAAATTTATACTCTATTGTGCGGTATTGTACCCGTACAACTCAATGATAATACAAGTTTTACTTCCAATATTTTGAAAGTGCTATTGCAGGATGTTTAGGATAAATAAGCTATACAACTTAATTATTAGTTGACCAAATCATGGTCATGACAATTACTAGTCTATTTTATCACAAGAATATACATCCCAGGTTTAACAGATAGATACGTACAGAATATGGCATTTAAGGATTTTTTATTATTTTAAAGATTCATTGACAATGAGACAGGTTAACTCCTGGCAATACCAAGCCTACTTTAAACAAGATGATGAGCATCAAAGAACTTTCTTATGGAGATGGCTTCAAATGTGGCAAACAAGTCCCTGGGCAAAATGTCTTTGTTTCTGACACAGACAGAATTCTGCCTGAAAGTGGGCAAGCTTGGATGCAGATAGAATCGATGGCCAAACTCTGCCAAGACAGGTTAAGCAAGTCCTCAATAGTTCCTGCCTCAAAAATATGTCTGTCAGATATACTGGTCTAGAAGGCTGAAGATGATGCTCCAAGGTTGTAGTTTTGTGTGACTGTTTAGGCAGCAAACTGTCTCTATCATCTTCTCATTTGGGACATTGTTAACCTGCACTTTGGTTTACTCAGGCAGTTTTTTATTCCTTCTCAGGTCTCTGATGGGGTTGAAGACCAAATAGTTTAGTTTTACAATTAAGCTTAGTTGTTTAGGGTTTAAGATGTTTTTAGGTCTTAATAGATGTTTTAAGTTGATAGAGATGAGATATGATAGATATTGATTTACATTCAGAATTTTAGATGCACCAAGATAGGAAAGATGTTTTCTTCAAGGCTGCCAAATACAAATAGCCAAAACACTTTGAATGTCACATTTATATAATTCCTGATTGTTTTTGTGGTTCTTCTTGCTATAGGTAGTTCATTGTATATGTGTGTAATAATATAAATGCATATGTAAAATTTTTTTAAAGTTTCCCAGTATAGGGAAAAATGGTGAACTATATCTAGGTGAGTGAGAGGCCCATGGGGGGTGGATTTCTTCTTGCCTGCCTGGTATAGCAGCTTAGCAGTGACAGCAAAGCTGGGGATCCAATATCTAAAGAACCCCACCAGGCTCCAAAATGAAAGAATTTTATTTCACATAGTTGGGGCTGTAGATCCCTCAGGGTCTGCACCCAGTCAGAGAGGAGGGTCTTCTTACTTGGGCTAAGCTGGACCCCTGCTATACAACTGTGGGAGAGCATAGCTGTGCTTTGGAAGGAGTATCCTAAGGAACCAAGAGAGTTCAAGAGTTGAGAAGTGGCCTTTTGGGCTAGGGAAAGGGAGGGAACTGCAAAGTAAGAGGTCATCCACACACTGGAGTAGGATACTGGAGCTGAGGTCAAGGGAGGATAAATCCCAGGCCAAGGCCTGGCCAAAGAAGTGGGGGGTATCTTGAAAGCCTTGAGGGAGTATAGTCCAAGTGAGCTGCCTCAAAGACTATGTGTCAGGGTCCTCCCAAGTGAAAGCAAAGAGGAAATATGAGTCATGGTGTAAAGGAACTGTGAAGAAAGCATGTCCACTAGGAAAGTGGTGGACTTATCCACTGCCTAGAGTCCCCTTTACCCTAGGCTTGCATAGGGAAATGGCCTCCTCCAAACTGAGAAGCTCAAAGGCCTGAGGAGTTTGAGATGCCTCCAGTGGTGAGGTTGGGTCTTGATGGTGTCAAACTCCCATTGGGGGACTCTGGTTTCCTGCCTTTGTTGGTGGGTGGGGATTAAGACAGACACTGGACCAGTGGCCTTCCTGGCCATATGGAAAGTAGGCTCTCAGTGGAACTGACTTTGCCCCAGAGAGATGTTGTTGGCCTTAAGGACGCCACCAGGGCTTGGGCATGGTGGATAAGTTTCTGTTGCACCTGAGCCTGTTGGGACAACTATGATACTTTGTCTTGGGTGTCAAGACCTTGAAAACCATCTTAACAAAGTCCTGAAAGGTGTTTGAGGACCATCCTCAACCTTTTTGAGCTTTGTTTTGTTTTATTGAATGTCTGAAGCCAATAAGGGGGGGAGGGAGAGAAAGAAAAAAAAAAGAGAGGCAAGTACTGCCGTGGCACCTGCTGGAGAGGTCGAGGAAGGAGAGTTTATTGAGTCACGGCCTCTTGTAATCTGTTAAGAAAAACTGACAGATGTCCATTTGTAGGGTAACCTGGTGGAGTCTATCAAAGTAACCACCTTGTTAGAATTTGTTTCCAAGTTGGGTGAGATGGTGCATGCCTGTAATCCCAGTGCTTGGGGAGGCAGAGGCAGGCAGATCTCTGTGAGTTCAAAGCCAGCTTCATGTATAAAGTGAGTCCAGGATAGCCAAGACTACAGAGAGAAACCCTGTTTCGGCAAAAAAGAAAGAAAGGAAGAAAGAAAGAAAGAAAGAAAGAAAGAAAGAAAGAAAGAAAGAAGAGAGAAAAAGAAAAAATGTCTCCATGCCTCCCAGGAGGCAGGGAATCACAATGTCCCTCCTGTGGTGGTCCTCCTGTCCCCGCTGGTAGCCTCAGTCAGGGTCCTGGAACAGAAATACATCATGACACCCTGGAGTCTCAGGATCTGCCAGGTGGATCCCACCCACACACTGCCTGACCACCTCCTAAACGTCCTCGCATGTCATGCGGAAGAGTAGAGGACTACATGACACAGAAATGGTGACAGGTTAAACCATAGATTTGAGATAAGTGCCAGAACTCTCTCATGTAGACAGAGGGATTAGTGGAGAAAGAATCCAACCATTCTTTGATGTTAGCAAGATCTTGGAAAGAGAAAGGACACCTTCAACTCTAGGCACCTCCCATAGCGGGTGGAGGTGAGTGGGTTTCTGTTGGGACCATGTGTGGGCAGCCACAGGGAGGCCCCTGGAGGGACAGGCCACTTTGTCATTGGAGACCAAGAAGACAGAAGTCCAGAGGGAGGAGTCTTGAGTGCCCAGGGGAAGGAGGGTGGACACAGTAGGAATTAGGTTATTTGGAAGTTTCTACCTATTACATTTTAACAAGCCTAAACATCTGTTACACTAGACTGTCTACAAAATGTAGTAAAAACTAAAGCTGTCTAGCAAGCTCTTCTTCTATGAAACTGTTATGCTTTGATAGCGCTCACATTTTTGTTTCATTTGCAATATCAGCTGGATATAAACTATCATGATGGCATGGGAAAACTCAGTTGTTTTCTCTTTCAGGATTCTCTGCAATTGTTTCTCAGGTAGTTTTGGATGTCCTGTTACTTAACAGGAGAGTCCTGAGCTCAAAATTAAAATTTCCCTGAAATTTAAAGATCTCAATTTTTTTTTTTTTTTTGGTCTTAAATTTAAGCCTTTAAAAGCTATTGACCACTGTTAAATAAATAGATTTCGGTTGTTCTTTAGTTTTATGCTTGCCTTTAGTCTGACAAATGGTCAGACTCTGGCAAGAAAAAGAGTTTAAAGGAGGCTCACAGGAACCCACCCTCTATTACAGGCATTATTTTACACAGTATAAAGAAATTATTTTATAGCATTCTAAGCTTCTAATGCATATGTAATGGTGAGTGGACATCAGCTTGACATCTGCTGCTGTCTGTGACTGGGGCACACTCTGTCATCATGTATGTGGAAATCTATGCTCAAAACGCACTACAGATATGTACTATGTCTTTCCCTGACTCATGCCTCCATTGTGTCATATCTAAAACTTGACTTTGTCAAACAGGTCTTTGCACACGTCCTTTCTGAGACTCCCATTGCAACTGAAGCCGATAGCTGCCCTTCCTGATGTGTGTGTCAAATAATAAAATCGAGAGTCTCATCAGGGAATAGGGTCCCAACATCATGGCAAGATTATGCTTTTGTCATTCCAGAAAATAAATAAGACCCTATGACTTCCGCATTGATGGGTCTCTGGGATGTGGCCCCGGAGACAAGTGAAGTACCTGAAAGTGAAGGACAAGCTCGTCAAGAGGAGATGTGTGGTGACGTGAAGGAAAATGGCTCCCATAGTGCCATAGGGAGGGGTACTCTTAGGCATCCCATAAGGCCATAGGGAGGGGCACTCTTAGGTATCATGGCCTCTTTAGATGATGTGTGTGGCTCCCATAGTGCCATAGCGAGGGGCACTCTTAGGTGTCGTGGCCTTGTTAGATGATGTGTGTTACCGGCTGTGGGCTTTGAGGTTTCAGATGCTTAGGCCCAATGTCACTATTTCTTCCTCAAATGTAAGCCAGCCTCAATTAAATGTTTTCCTTTATAAGGGTTGCTGTGGTCATGGGGTCTCTTCACAGCAATAGAAACCCTAACAAGATGGAATAGTAAGCCTACCAATAACTTGAGAGAGAGAGAGAGAGAAAGAGAGAGAGAGAGAGAGAGAGAGAGAGAGAGAGAGAGAGAGAGAGAGAGAGAGAGAGACTTTAACTCATTAACTGAGATGTTGGGGGAAACAACAAGGATACTGATAAAGGACGCTATTATGTTTACTGACTGTATTGCACAGCCACTCTCAGCTTGTCAATACAAAATTTAAGTGTTTTTTTTTGGTCAGGGTCTTAAAAAACACACCTCTAAGAGCAGACAGTATGATGTTGTTTGCCATGCTAAAGATTGTTATTGTATTCTTTTATTGCCAGTCCCAGGAATGGTTACAGATATACACCGAGAAGTCTCAAAGATGGCCTATGTGATTAGTAAAACCATTAACATTACAGCAAAAAATATTAGCAGAAATTCATTGAGGACCACAATTTTACAAAATTTAGCCACCATAGATTATTTCTTGCTCAATCATAATCTTGGTTGTCAGAAATTCCCTGGCACGTGTTGCTTTCATGTATCAAACTTTTCTAATACTATTGGTGGTCAAATTAATGATTTGTATAAAGAGGCAAAGTCACTCAAGTCACCTTGAAATGGCCATCATGCTAACATGGCTCTGCCCTTTCCTCGGTCCTCTCTCAGCTATTCCTATCACTTCTCTTATGCATGCCTGTATAATTAGACTAGCCATAGAGACAGTGAATTCAATCATGTCTTCTACTATGGACATTGTTTTTTTCTTTCTTTAAAAAGTTAGAAGTGGTCCCTGTGCATACAGATAAATACCAGAGAAGCCAGGAAAGTTAATCCCTCAGGCTCATCTCTTCAAAGGAAGGAGATGTTTGCCTGTCTTCCTCTTGGAATGCTGGGAAAGGATGTAGTTTGCAACCTGGTGACCGTTTGCTATCTGTAGAGCCAGGCTTCACCCGTACTCCCTAGAACTTACGTTTTGTTTGTCTCAAACCCCTCCCCTGAAGTCTTGAGCATTGCTTCTGAGTTGGTGGGGCCCACCTTTATGGAAAAGGCCATGTTGACTTTGTAAAGAGTCTCAATGTAAATACGTCTTACATTTGTTGTAACTTAGAACTGAGTTCATTGTCATCAGAAAACTTTTTTCAATGTTAATGCCCAGCTGCTGCTCTGGAGAGGTCCAAGGTAGGGTCTCTGGTGATGGATGTGGATGCCCTTCCAGTTTGCTTAATCTCTTGGGTGGCCAGAGCTGATGGCTCAGGCAACCGATCAGGATTGAAAGAGAAAGGAGGGAAGGGGAAAAAGAGGCTAAGGTTTCCTCTCTAGTGACTGGCTATACTGCAGCCATGAGGAGAACTTAAACTGACCACAAGTTTCCTATGGCTGAGGCTGTAAAAGCGGCTTCTGGCTAGAAACTGCACTGGGGTTGTAAAAGGAGGCTCTTTGATCTGTAGATAGGCCTCTTTGCGGAGATCTCCAATAAGTTGGTGTAAACTTAGGCTTATTAGCTGTAGAAGGCTGATGGCCCTGAGTCTGCTAACTTATTTGTGAATCTACAGAGAAATAAGAAGTAAGAGAAAGATAGAAAATAAACCACTCACACACATACATTCAAGAGAGAAGGTGATGAAATTAGACATCTCAACTTCAATTGAAGTCAGTTTTCCCAATCTCAACACATGTATTCAAGAGAAAAGGTTCAAGAGAAGAGACAGATGAAATCAGGCTTCCCAATTTTCAGCACCGTTTATTGTAGATGGCCACACTTATACTTCTGAGGAAAGGGAATTACCTCATAGTCAAAAAAGTACAATTAATCACAAAAACAGATGAATTCTAAAATATAACAGGTTACATGTTTTAAATCTAAACATTTCTTATCTATATATCCATTACATAAGTTCATAGTGAGTTCAGAATGACAAAGGTTGACAGGGTCTAAGGTTAGTAGGGTCTGAAACTCACAAGAGTATATGCCTTATCAATTAGGATGGACCTAACTATACATTATCTGGCTATCTCTTGGTTCATTATAACCTCAGGACAATAATGTTATCTGTATTTCATTCTAAGAAACAGAGTAAATTCAGAAATATCTAGGGAGCTTCATTCCACTTAGGTTCATGGAAAGTTTAAACAAACTTGCCTATATTGATGGTGAAATACCAGGATTTGTGGTGCCATCTGGAGTGGGGCCTTATCTGAAGCCACAAATCTGCTACAAGGCTATCCTTAGTGAGGCATCTGGAGGTCCACAAAGGTATTTATTGCAACCATAAACTAACTTTAACTTTTAAAACTATTTGAATCAAGTCAGGAATTCCATAATCAGGGATTAATTCATCTAAATAACAAACAATACATCTTCAACAAGATCCTGAAGGAAGTTTGCACAATCAGAGCTGGTCAATAACCAGAAAGTAACAGTTTGCACCAATGCCAGATATATTTACTTTTGGTTTTTCAAGACAGGGTTTCTCTGTGTAATCTTGGCTATCCTGGACTTGCTTTGTAGACTGAGCTGGCCATGAATGTAGTCCTGGCTATCCTGGATTCACTTTGTAGACCAAGCTGGCCTTAGACTGACAGTAATCTACCTGCCTCTGCCTCCCTGGGTGCTGGGATTAAAGGCATGTGCCACCATGCCTGGCTCTAGTGCCAGATTTTAGAGAGATGCAGCAAAGCATAATTGACAGGGTAGTAAGAGGCTGGAAGCAATTCTGGGGTACATCACGATATAGACCTTGCAAATACTGGATCACCTCCAGAGATCTCTCATGTCTACTGAACTTCCTCAAATCAATGGCTCCTGACAGCATGTCAGAGGCTGGAAGCAGTTTGGGGGAGCGTTGTGGTATAAGACCTTGCAAACACCAGATCACCTCCTAGACAGCCCACATGCCTAGTGAGCTCCCTTAAAAGAATGACTCTTTGCATTCCAAAGTTGTGGTGTGCTTAAGTACAGCTAAAATAAACCAAGTGATGTCAGACTCCAAGAAGTTTGGCCCAGCACTGTCTAAGTTGGGCCGAGTCGAGTGTCATTTTTACCTCACCTGGACCATTTTCCTGCCAGCTCTGACACTTGCAGGGACTCCCACAATGATAAATATCATGTTCTGTGATTGTATAATTACATATCATATATTATTAATAATATCATAATGTATAAATGGTATATAATTTTATGTACATGAACATGTTTTATATGATATCACAACACTATGTGTACCTATAATATTTATTGGAAAAGTATATAAATTGGTAAACTTGAATTGCAAGGCCATGGTATTTACTATGTTGACAACTTAAATTCTCTATTTTTAATTCTTAGGTATAAATAAATGTTTTGTGTTTTACAGCCTGGAAAGGAAGTTTATCCTAGAGATGAAAATGGCAAATGGTTATACCATAAATCAAATCTGTGTGCCACTTGGGAGGTGAGTTTCACATGGGCATCTATTGTAAAGGGTGGATAGCTACTGAGAAAGGCCTGCATTTTAACCTATGGCCCCTATGATTCCTGCGCAAGCCCTGACAGCTGACCCTTTACATTCAATAACAAGTTACAGAATTTCTATCCACATGTACAGGCATATGAAGTCTCCCCCTGTAGGTATCTAATAAGTCCTAATTTTAGTCTTGAAATTGTGTGTGTGTGTGTGTGTGTGTGTGTGTGTGTGTTATATGTGTGCTTGCACATTTATACCATGGAGGTCAAGGCATACCTTGTGGGACCATGTGGGTCCTGGAGATTGGATTCAGGTCATCAGACTCGGCAGCAAGCACATTTATCCACTGTGCCGTGTCAGCCAGCCTTGGTAGTGAAGAATTCTTAATTTTTCCTTATTGAAGATAGCAGTTCCCAAGAATGTAAAAAGAAATACAGAGAACATGTTCTACTAAAATACTACTTTAAAACATAAATGAGATAATTCACTAGCTTAAAATTGAGTTTTAAAAATTAATGTGATGTCTAAAAGAAAATGAATTCACAATAGCTCATGAAAGCTAAAAATGATTCCACTTCCATTTCTGGACTATCTAACTGGCTCTTTCCCTGGAAGTACAAGAGTGGAAAGGTCAGGAATATGAGAACACTGCTGTGCATGTGTGCAGGGTGGGGATGTTCCGTGCTGGTCTGCGGTGGGTAGCGCAGAAGGTTTATTCTGACACAGTTTACCTCTCCCTGTGCTCACCTCCACCTGCCAAGGAAACAAGGATGAGTGTGAAGCTCTAGTTCCTCCTGAGGGTAACAGCTGAGAGTCTGAGGCACAGAAGTGTCTAGAACGGTTAGAAGAGGGTTTTCTGATACCCAGGGCCTGTATCCAAGAGGTCATGCACTTGCTTTATCGTTGTGATGAACTTGGGGCCTGATGCTCCCTTCTGCCCCAGCCTGCGGGGTTCGACTAAAACTCGGGATGAAGTTCACCTGTTGAAAATGCAAGACACAAAGAAGGAGAGCAAGTCTGATTGATCAAGCTCTCAAAGTTTATTAGTCAGGCAGCAGCTTTTATAAGTCAGAAGGCAGGGAAGCATATTGCTATAGTGACCAAACTGCAGGCCTTTCTCAAAACATAAGGAATTCCAGGCAGGGTCATAATGTCCTGCCACACAGGGCATCTTGCTCTGACTTCATCTAGCTTTAGTCTAACTGCTGACTCACAACAGGGCCAGCTAGTTTCTGGTGAAAGGCAAGCTTGGGGAAAGACAGAGACTTAAAGGTGCAGACTTGGACAAGATGGCTGAACATTGGCCATATGGCCTGTCATCCCTAACACCCTTCTAAAGGACCTGCTTGGAAAAGAAAAGGAGCTAGCCATTTGCTTCAGAAGAAGCATATCTCAATTATATATCCCAGCGTAAACAGAACAGAGGACCAAGAAACTTTGTAATAAAAGACATTAAAAAGCAATAATCAGCTACACAAATAAAAAGCAACAGCAATGAAAAACAAAAGCACTTAGGCAAACAAGCAAAAACACTAACAAGGAAACACTTAAAAACACATGGGAATTCATATTAGAAATAGCCCAGAATTAGAAAGGATATAGTATTTAAGAATCAGAATGAGGACATGTCCTAGCATGAAGAAGAGAGAAAACAAAACAGAAGCCACTTCAACATGAAAGGAAAAGCTAAGCAATAGAAAGAGTAAAATTAGAATCCCAGAGAAGACAGCGCTATTTAGAGACGGAAAGATACTGAGTTGGTCATAGAATACAGAAAAGGAAGAAAGAAACCCACGCCTGCCCGGTGCTGGGAGTAGGGCCCTGGGGCCTGAAGAAAACAACCACACAACCCAAGATACTTCATCAATGCAGAAAAGGTTCCTCCTGCAGAAAGGCGTATCGGTACTAAAGCAAGTAAGCAATCGCATCAGCTTTAGTCCTAACTTGTAGGGTCCCGGGCCTCATCTGATGGACACAGTCAGGCCCAGCTTTACACTCTTATGCGATTGGCTGGCTTAAAAGCCAATGAGCAGTTGAGAAGCATAACCCAGCCTTACACAGAATGTAAACTTGAACATATATGTAGATTCCAGGAAAATTATGACCTGAGAAGAGATTTTTTTTTTTTTTGCTAAATGGTATTATTTTTAGAGTTGTCTTTTAAAACGGGTTTCCCTTGTCTTATTTAACCCTCTAATGGAAAAGACAACACATTTCTTTTAAGTTTTCCGCAATAGTTATAATGAGGTCTCAGAATACTAAAGGAGAAATACTAGGTGAAAAAAAAAAAAAAAAAAAAAAAAAAACCTTAAGCCTTCCAGAATATAGTAAATACAACAGCAAAGAGGAATAAAAGAGAATAATAAAAAGTTAATAATTGAAAAAGAAGGGAGGGAAAGAAGGGAAACAAAAACTTAAACCTTCCAGAATATAGTAAATACAACAGTAAAAGGACAAAGGGAGAATAAATAATTAAAAAAGAAGGCAGGGAAAGAAGGGAACAAATGATGGAAAAGAGAAAATGAATGCCCATTTAGAAGACTTAGTGGTGTCAATAACCGTAGAATATGTGCGTTGTAAGTGTCTCAATGAAAAGGTACAGTTTGCCGAAATGCAGAAAACCAAGTCTCACTATGCGTGCATGTGTGCATGAAACACAATTTTAAGTAAAAGACAGAAGCACTTTGGTTTAAAAAAAAAAAAAGCTATAGAAAAAATATATCAGGTTAGTCTTAATTCAGAGAAACCTGGGGGTGCTGTTAAAGCTCCTAGAAAGATGTTTGGGCAGGAAGCCTCCACTCACAACAGAACAGAGAACGTGAGCAGTGCATGTTTATAAGTAAAGATTTCAAAACCATCTTACTACTTAAGATAATAACTACACATAAAACCTGTGGGATTTATGAGATTCATGCATGTTCAACCTCTTGACATAATATGCTCTCACAGGACACTTCACCAAAATGCAGGACAGGCACGGGAGAGGTGGCTCAGAGGTTAAGAGCACTGGTTCCTCTTATTGAGGACCCAGGTCTCGGTTGCAGCCTCCTCAGGGCACCTAACACCTGTCTCCAATTCTAGCAAATCTGATGCCCTCTTCTGGGCTTTGTGGGCACTGCACACGTGATGATGAGATAACTCGCAGGCAAAATACTCATACTCATAAATAAAAATGAGTAAATCTAAAACAAAACAAAACAAACCTTACAACAGAATGCCAGTTTCTTAGTACCCACAGAAAATGTGACCCAATGACCTGCTTTCTCATCCACAAAACATCTCTAAGTCTTTAAATATTTCACTTATGCAAAGTGTGTGGTCTTATTAAGCTGGAATTAAATCTGAAACTAAGAATCAAAAGATATCTGAGAAAGCATCAAATATTTAGGAACAGAGAAACACATATAAATAATTCATAGGACAAAAAGGAAATAAAACCAACTACACGCAATCCATATGCTATCCTCACACAATTAGAAATTGAATCTCTTAAAAAACAGTATTAAATATTTAGCTAGAAGTTTGATAAAATATTCATAAGCTTTCACCACTGAAAACTATAATGCATAACTAAATAAATCAAGGATCTAAATGAATGGAGAAATATACCACATCTCTTAATATTCAATATGTTATGATGTTAATTTTCACCAGACTTGCCTGAAGACTCAATATACAATCCTGGTTAAAACAAAACAAACAAAAAACTCATTGAAATAAAATTTTTTTTTAAAAAACTAATGCTAAAATTTATATGCAAATACAAATATTTGCAATGCTTTCAAAGAACTTTTTTTTTCATTTTTTTCAAAGAACTTTAAAAAAAAAAGAAAGGAAGGAAACATAATGAGGAAACATTGTATACATGTATGAAATTTTCAATTACTTTCCAAGGATTTTTTTCTTGTTTTTATGTGAACATATGCCATGCGTGGAGGCCTATGAAGGCCAGGAGAGCGTTGGAGTTACAAGCAGCTGTGATCTGTGTGACATGGCTCCTGGACAGTGAACTTGGGTCCTCTAGGAGCCATCTTTCCAGACCCATCAGAAAATAAATTTTAAAATATTAATTAACCCCTACCCAGATCTAGCCAATGGACAGGACATTCTCCACAGTTGAGTGGAGAGTGGGGACTGACTTTCATATGAACTTTGGTGCCTCATATTTGACCATGTCTCCTGGATGGGGAGGTCTGGCAGCACTCAGAGGAAGGACAGCAGGCTACCAAGAAGAGACTTGATACCTTATGAGCATATACAGGGGGAGGAGGTCCCCCTCAGTCATAGACATAGAAGAGGAGAGTAGGCAGAAAGCGGGATGGAGGGAGGAATTGGAGGATACAAGGGTTGGGATAACAATTGAGATGTAATGTGAATAAATTAATAAAATATTTTTAAAAAGAAAATATGATAAAAATAAAAATAATTAAAAAAGAAGTTGAAAGAGTTACAATAAATTTAAAAATTATTACATTGTTACAGAGATTATACAACACAGCACCTGAACCAGTGGAACAGTGCAGGGAAACTGAAATAGATCTATAGAATAGGATGCCAAGATTGTAAAAGGAAGGCCAGAGCAAGTCAATGTCGGGGAGATTGTGTTTTCAGTGGTGTGCTGAAACTAGCTCACACCAGTTTGCAAAACTTGACTCTGTGAATCTCTTTCTAGCTCCACGGTCAGGGATGTCACTCTGCTAGCTTGAATACAGCTTAATGATAAAGTGACAGCACAGGACTTGACAAATCCCATAAATTGGGCTGTTTTTGTTTTCCCTGCCCTGGATAGCTGCATGTTAAATAAATATTTATCAGCACTCCACTGAAGGTGTTTATAAATGAATAGTGTAAATGATTCTTACTAGCATGTACATACAATGGAATCTACCAAAACGCATTTTCTGTTCTTTTGATTTTTATACTATGTGTCTATTTGGGGGTGGGGGCGGGGTGGGTGTGCACACGCACATGTTCATGCTTGCCTCCTGAGAATGCCTTTGTTGACTGTTGGTGTTTACCCTACAGGCACTGGAAGCTTGCAAAGATGCTGGCTTGGTGAAATCCCTTGGGGTGTCTAATTTTAACCGCAGGCAGCTGGAGCTCATCCTGAACAAGCCAGGACTCAAGTACAAGCCAGTCACCAACCAGGTAGGGCAGAGTGGCTTTCACTGTGTTGGGAGGAGGTACCCAGTAGGGTTTTTAAATGATAACAAGGCTTCTAGGTTTTATAGCAGGAAGTCTTCCTGGTGCTCCACAGAAATCATAGCCTAAGACTCTAGACCAATCTTCTTTCAGTCTTAAGAGAAAGGGCCCAATACAAGGCCAGCCTGGGTTACACAGAAAGTTAGGTGCCAGTCCAAGCTGTATAGTCCAAGGCCTGCCTTGATGCTATAGAGTGAGACCTTGTCTCAAAAAAGGCATGGCAGGCACATCTGGAGAAGGGTAAGTTTGAGGCCAGCCTGGGCTGCAAAGCAGGAGAGTGTCTCAGCCAGACATGGTGGTGCACGCCTTTAATCCCAGCACTCAGAAGGCAGAGGCAGGTAGAGCACTGTGTGTTCAAGGCCAGCCTGGTCTATAAAGAGAGTTCCAGGACAACCAGAGCTATTACACAGAGAAACCCTGTCTCAAAAAGCAAAAAACAAAACAAAACAAGAAAGAGTGGTCTCGAAGAAACAAAACAAGCCATTTTGAAAGTTCAAATCTAGGCAAATGTAAAAAATGTAAAAATGTTAAAAAAAATTTTTTTGAAGAAGAAAAGTAATAAGAAGAAAATGAGATTTGCCAAATCAAGACATAATATAGAACATTTAAAATAATACAAGGCTCAGGAAACTGAGGTAGTAGTGTTCCTTCAGGCCAGGAGTTTGAGACCAGCAAATATCAGTACCCTATCTCAAAAATTAAATGATATATAAAGGGTGGAGTGTGAACCAAGATGAAAATTAATAAAAGAAAACAAATACTTAAAGGCTGGAAAAGGTATACTAAAAAAAAAAGCTACTTTAAAAATTAAACAACACAAACTAGTAGCAAAGGTGCGAATCTTTCAATGGTCTGAGAAAAATGGTTAGCTCTTTAGAAACAACCAGAGCTTTTCCTCACAGCACACTCCAAGGTTAAAAGGCAGAAATCTTTTGTAAATACAAGAGAAGAATTTAGTTTTCTGGAACAATGAATACAAAAGGAAGAGTTATAAAGAAAACTTGGAGGCTAGAGGGATGGCTCAGAGGTTAAGAGCACTGCTTTTCCAAAGGTCATGAGTTCAGTTCCCAGCAACCACATGATGATGGTTATCTATAATGAGATTATAATGATTATATATATATATATATATATATATATATATATATATATATATATATAATATGTGATTATATATATAATTATTATAGTTATCTATAATGAGATCTGGTGCCCTCTTCTGGTGTTCACGTGTACATGCAGGAAGAACACTGTATACATAATAAATAAATAAATAAATCTTAAAAAAAAAAAAAAAGGAAAACAAAAACTTGGATGAACGTAAAAACACTGGAAGGAGAAGTGGGATGTAGCCGAGTGGCAGCATGCTCATCCAGCCTGCCCAAGGCCCCGAGTTAAGTCTCTAGAACTGAGGGTGAAAAAACAGCTGGAAACAAAGAGCAAACAAAAACAGAAGCTGAAATTTTTAAATATTATATCATTTTTTATATTTTCAAATATTAAAAAATCCATATATTTTCGAATTAAAAGAAGAATACAAATGAATCAAAATACTTGATGGGGGAAAAGAAGCCTCTAATACTTAACAGAAAATTAGCAAAGTAAACATGAGAATTCACAGAACACTACTCCCAAGAATATTAAAGTTGGAGAAAATGTTCAGTTCACCGTCAGAGAAGGCTTATTTTAAATGTGATTTTTCTATTAGATGCAAACACATTGGTATCAGACTTGTAGAGAACCCAGGTTTAGTTGCCAGCACCCACACAGCAGCTCAGAACCATTTGTAATTCCAGTTCTAGAGAGTCCAACACTGCCTACTGGCCTCCGCAGGCAGTGCACACATGTGGCTCGCTCACATGCATGCAGGCAAAATGTTCATACACATAAAATAAAAATAACATAAGTCCTTTAAAAAGCTATCACACTTAGCCAGGTGTGGTGCTGCATGCCTTTAATCCCAGCATTCAGGAGGCAGAGACAAGCGGATCACTGTGAGTTCAAGGCCAGCCTGGTCTACAAAGCAAGTCCAGGTCAGCCAAGGCTACACAGAGAAACCCTGTCTCAAAAAAAAACAAAATACAAAACAAAACAACAACAACAAAAACCAAACACTATCACACTTTTATTTAATGTGTTTTACAATGTCCCTCTATGTAAGGGATAGGGTATCAATGAGAGCACCTTGGTTCAGCCTTTCTGGGTAACTATTTATGCTTGTGGTTTTTAAATTTTTCAATTGCTTTTTTAAAATTATTATTAGTGTGTGTGTATGTGACATGTGTGGAGGTCAGAGAACAACTTGCAGAAATTGATTCTATCCTTTCACCATCTGTATACCAGGGGTTGAACTCAGGTCACAAGACTTGGTGGCACGAGCCTTTACCACTGTGCCATCGCAGCAGCCCCCGAATAGCCCTTTGAAAGCTATGTGAAACTGCATTTGATTGTGGACATTACTCTTATTCTCTGCTTTCTAATGCAGCTCTCTAATATAACCACACAGGTGGAATGCCACCCATATTTCACCCAACAAAAACTCTTGAAATTTTGCCAGCACCATGACATTGTTATCGTTGCATATAGCCCCTTAGGGACCTGTCGGAACCCACTGTGGTAAGTAATACTGCATTCTCTTCAAGAATTGTCTCCTGGGAGGATACAAGGGATGGGATAAACATTGAGATGTAACAAGAATAAATTAATTAAAAAAAAATATAATCTAAATAAAATCCAAGCTCCACATGATCTGAAAAAAAAAAAAAAAAAAAAAAAAAAAAAAGAATTGTCTCCTATGTGGATGGGGCGCAAAACCAGCACGAATTAGTTGAGTGGGAGGACTCTGTTTGCCTGTGGGATTTAAAAAAAAAAAAAAATGGCCTTTCAAGTCAAGATCCCCATAAACAAATAAGAACTCATGACACCTTCCTCGGTGAGGGGTTCACTTGTTAATTACATTAAACGTGTGGCATATCCTGTTACTGCCTGACATGTAAGAAATGCTCAGGAGATGTTGAAGCACTATTGGGCAGAGTTTCTGCCACCGTGTTCTGAAAGCTTTTAAGCTGTTGCATTTGGCACACACTGGCAATGGCTCTGAGGGAACCCAGTGAGCTCTAGGAAAATGTCTACCTTGATTGCAAGAGCTGAGCTACTTTCCTCTATTCCAGTCCTTTTGCCTTTCTACTGTAGACCAAGCTCTCTGTAAGACTCTTCCCACCACGCACACACACAAAGAGAGAGGTGTATGTGTGTAAGCACACGTGTGTATGTGTGTATATACATATATATTATTTGCCCTCTGAATCAGCCCCACCCACCTGCCTCTCTATCTGCTATGCTACAAGCAACCCTTTGTTCCATGATTTACATTCAGAGAAATTAACCGTAGGTGACTTGAGTGTCCTGGCAGGGACCAAGTGAATGAGGACACCAGCAGGGTGATTGGTGAACTCTTGCCTCTCATCTCCAGATGACATGTATTTTTCTTTTCTCCACACCCCCAAGGGTGAATATGTCTCCTCCACCCCTGTTAAAGGACAAACTCTTAACCTCACTGGGGAAAAAGTACAACAAGACAGAAGCTCAAATTGTGTTGCGTTTCAACATCCAGCGAGGGGTGGTTGTCATTCCTAAAAGCTTTACTGCCGAAAGGATCAAAGAAAACTTTCAGGTGAGAGAATTACCTTTGGAAATGTGGAGTGATGGCGGTGTCTGCTGTCTTGCTCCTGGAGAGTGTTCTTGGGTGTTGTGATGACCCACTTCTAGCAGCTCCTGACATCCTCCGTCTCAAGGATCTCCCTTCTGCGCTTTTATATTTTGCTAACAATTAGGTTTTCTGTGTACAATAATCAGATGTCCCATAACAACAAAGTATAAAAGCTAGGAAAAAATAACAACTGGCTAGTGAGCAGGGTAAAGACACTGGTTGGCAGAATTTTCATCACTTAAAAAAGAACTCATAGGAGCCAGACATGGTAACCCACACCGTTAGTCCCAGTGCTCCAGAGGCAGACGCAAGGCAAACCTGGACTACACAGAGTGAGTACCAGGACAGCCTGGTCTACATAGAGAAACCCTGACTCAAAAAACAGAACAAAACAAGCAAAAATCTAATTCCCAGAGGCCACAGGGTAGAAAGAAAGAATCAATTCCTGCAAGTTATCCTTTGACTTCCATTTGTGCACCAACATGCATGCGTGCATGTATACATGCATACACACACTAAATACATAAATGTGAGAGAGAAAATAATTGTAATAAAACCTAAAAAGAGTTTTAAATGGTGATAGAAGCTGAAATAGTGGCACACACCTGTGACCCCAACACTCAGGAGGTTGAGGCAGGAAGATTGTGAGGCCGAGGCTAGCCTGAGATACCTAGCAAGTTCCAGACACGCTTGAGCTGCAAAGCAAGACCTTGTCTCAAAAAAAACCACGAATAATAATTATTATTAATGTAATTGTTATATTATAATGTATTGTATAACATAATAATTATATATCATAATATAGAATACATTGTTATATATTAGTATATAACATATTATTAATATATAACAATAAATTATTATTAGGATAAAAAGAATAAGCAAATTTATTCCCTTATTTAAGTTCTTCTCTTATAGATTATACCCTGACAGCAGTTTCCCTCCCCTACCCCCTTCTCCCCACACCTTCTCCCTCCCTCAGATTCAACCCTCCTCCTCTCCTCAGAGAAGAGCAAACCTCCCAGGGACATCTAACAAACATGGTACAACAAGCTACAATACGACCAGGCGCACACCATCACATCAAGGCTGTACAAGGAAGCCCAGTAGGAGGAAAAGGGTCCTGCAAATAGACAAAAGAGTTGGGGACAGCCCCTACTCCCACTGTTAGGATTCCCACAAGAACATCAAGCTACTCAGCCATAATATATGTGCAGAGGACCTGGGTCAGACGCCTACAGCTTTCTGATCTCTGCTCTGATGCTGCGTCCCTGAGTCCCGCACAGCTGATGCTGCGAGGCATGTTCTTCTGATGTGTCCTGACACCTCTGGTTCCTCCAGTCCTTCCTCCCTCCTCCACAGGACTCCCTAGCTCTGCCTAACGTTTGCCTGTGGGGCTCTGCATCTGCTCCTGTCATTGCTGGATAAAGTCCCTCTGGTCTCTTTGATGATGATTCTGCTAGGCTCCGGTCTCAGCACACTCTAAAGGCAGGACAATCTGTAGGTCGAAGGTTTTGTGGCTGGGCTGGTGACCCAATCCCTCCACTTGAGGCCTTGCCTGGTTACAGGAGATGACCGGTTCAAGCTCCCACGTCCCCACTACTAGGAGCCTTTGCTACAGTCACTCTCGTAGATTCCATGGAGTGTCTATTGCACTAGGTTTCTACCTCGCCTCCAAAATGCCCCTAATTCCAGTCGTTTCTTCCAGTATCCCCTCATACGCATCTGATCCATCCTGTCTCCGACTCTACCCACCCCCAGTCCACCTGGGAAATCTGTTCTATTTCCTCTTCCCAGGGAGATCCTCCTGTCCGCGCTTAAGCCCTCCTTGTTACTTAGCCTCTCTGATTTTGTGGAAGGTAGCACGATTGCCTTTTACTTTACAGCTAATATCCACTTATAAGCTGAGTACATACTGTGTGTGTCTTTCTGGGTCTGGATTACCTCACTCAGGATGAACTTTTCCAGTCTCATCCATTTGCCTGCAAATTTTATGATGTCATCGTTTTTTTTGTTTTTGTTTTTGTTTGTTTGTTTGTTTGTTTGTTTTAACAGCGGAACAATACTCCATTGTGTAAATGTATCACATTTTCTTTATCCATTCTTCAGTTGAGAGACATCTAGGTTGTTTCCAGCTTCTGGCTATTACAAATAAAAACTGCAATGAACATAGCTGAATGAATATTCTTGCTGTTTGGTGAAGTATCTTTTGGGGATATACCCAGCAATGATATAGCTGGGTATCGGGGTAGCTCAATTTCCAATTTTCTGAGAAACTGCCATAATGATTTTAAAAAGTGGCTATACAAGTTTGCACTCCCACCAGCAGTGAAGGAGTGTTGTCCTTTCTCCACATCCTCCCCAGCATGAGCTGTCACTTGTGTTTTTTATCTTAGCCATTCTGACAGGTGTGAGATGGGATCTCAATTGGACAAAATGATAGCACGCAGGATGGGAAAAGATCTTCACCAACTCCACATCTGACAGAGGGCTAACACCCAAAATGTATAAAGAACTCAAGAAACTAGACATCAACAAACCAAACAACCCAATTTTAAAAACCAGGTATAGACCTAAACAGAGAATTCACAACAGAAGAATCTCAAATGGCCAAGAAACACTTAAAGATATGTTCAACCTCCTTAGCCACTAGGGAAACACAAATCAAAAGAATAAAACAAATTTAAGGACTAGGAAATAGTTTTTTCAGTGTGTAAGGCAATAGTCTATATTTTAAAAACTAATGTTTTATATGAAAAATAAGAATTCTTCACACGTGGAACATTACACTTTTTTCTAATGCATACTGCTCATTGATTCTGAATGGTCCCAAGTGGAATTGCTTCCAAGACAAAAGTGAGGGCAGAAGGTCAAGCTGTCTCCCCATCCCCCCCTTTGCTACCCCCTACTACCCCCCACCCCCGAAAGGACCCTGGTTCTCTCAGACACTCACAGAGATGCTGGGTCTCTTCCTCACTGTCTCCACTCCTTCTTTATAAATAGTCTCTCCTCTATTCCCATTATTTCAGATCTTTGACTTTTCTCTCACTGAAGAAGAAATGAAGGACATCGAAGCCTTGAACAAGAATGTCCGCTTTGTGCAGTTGCTCATGTAAGTGTCCTGGGATCACTAATCAGGTAGTGCCTGCCACGTGGTGCCAATTAGGCTCCTCAGAACCATCACCTGTGCCTATAGGAACACCAAGATGAGAGATGAGCACTGTGTTCTGAATATTAGACATGCCTGGGTGAACAGATGACACTTAGGGAAACAGAGACACAGAGGCATGGAGGATTAACTGTCCATGCCACACCTGCTACAGCAAAAAAAAAAAACAAACTCTGAAATAACACCATTTGCTTCTAACTAAATATCAAAGAAATATCAAAATTGGAGAAAATTCATTTAAAAAAAATCTGCTTGTGTAGTAGTAAAAAGACTATCAGGTTGTGACCCAAGAACCTAAAGTTTTAGTCAAATACTTTCTTGCCTGTAAGATTTAGAACTTTGGGTCTGGGGAGATAGCCAGTGGTTAAGAGCACTTGCTGCTCTTTCGAAGACCTGAGTTCAGTTTCCAGCACCCATATCAGGCAGCTCACAACCATCAATAACTCCAGCTCCAAGGGGCCCAAACCCTTCCCTTGGCCAGCAAAGACACCTACATCCACTGGGTACACACAAATTCACACCCACACACATACACAAAACCAAAACTAAGTAAATAAACTGAGCGTGATGGTACACACCTAAAATCCCAGTCTTTAGGAGGCAGAAGCAGGTGGGTCTCTGTGAGTTCAAGGTTAGCCTGGTCTACCTAGTGAACTCCAGGCTAGCCAGACCTACTTACTGAAGGTCCTGTTTTCAAAAGCAAATACATAAGTAAAAAAAAAAAAAAAAAAAAAAAGGCTGGAGAGATGGATCAGAGGCTAAGAGCACTGGTTGTTCTTCCAGAAGACCTGGGTTCAATTCTCAGCCCAACATGGTGGCTTATAATCATCTGTGTCCCCAGTTCTCAGGACTCTGACACTCTCTTCAAGCTTTACCAGGTACTAGGCATGTATGTGGTACACGAAGCCAAAACACCTATACACATAAAAATAATAAGATAAATCTTTTAAATAATTTAGAGCTTCAAGCCCCACCTATTAGCTATCTTCTCCATGAGACTTTTTCACACTGTATATATGGATGTCGTCAAGCTCAGCCAAGGCACTGAAGAAGCCTCTGTTCCCTAAACATTGCAGATCTTTGATATTAAAACTAGTGTGACTTATGTGTTTGGTACGCACAGACTTTGTTGCTGTTCATCATTTCCCGTTATTCTTTTTGTTTTCTCAAATCATATTGTCCACAACTTTGTTGGTCCTCTCTTTAAGCAAGGAGTTGCACAGCACCCATTAAAGATAATGCACAGAGTTGGACCGCGATTGATCTCACTACCTTTCATGGGTTAGAAAGTATGTTGGACAGAGTGGTATTGATTTTTTAAAATTACTGTAATAAAGCAGCTCCTTAATGTGAATTTTCCAGGGAGAATACTGCTTGGGCATTAAAACATACCACCCAGCTTCGGATCACATGAGAAAATGGAGGCACACATAATGTCGTGCTGGAAACTAAGCCATAAGTTAATCAATAGTTTTTGAAGATATGTTATTTCTACTGAAAAATATCATTCAATTAAGAGCAAATAATATGGACTGAATCTGCCATTCTATTGATTTTCTTTTACTGTAACATTATTTGATTTACATTTGAAATACTACCAATTTTAACAATACTAGAAGAAAATGACTCATTCTTGCAGAAAACAACTAGAAAATCAACAAAGTGATACAAGGATTAAGTTCCATTAATTTTTTTTAAGCCTGTATCTTTGAAAGGTACTGAACTATAACTCTTCTCTGATGCTGTTTTGTCGACCTCTGACATTGGAGAACCCTGTTTGTTTTATATTTTTGTAGTACTTGCAGAGGGCTAAATCTTGGCTATGATCCATGATAGAAATATACACACTCCAGACTGTTGTAGACATTCTCACCTTTATTAATTAAAAAGTAGGGTCATCATCATCATCATGTTTATTATTATAAACAATACAAAATAGGGTCATCATTATCATTATCACAAACAGTAACACTTTGAATGCAAGCAGAGGCAGGCAAGACTCTTGTCCTGTTTTATTCTGGGTGAAATGATGTAGCTGTAACCAGCCTTTCCATATCTACAACGTGTGTGCCCACATCGTGGAAAGGCGCTGCTTAAGGAGAGATGAGCAAGAAGTACAGGGACACAAAAGGCAAGCGACTACAAATAACACAAGGAGAGAATGACCCAGCTGTGCCACCATTAGAGCAAACTGTCTTCCTCTTGGGGGGTTGTCTTGGCAGGTGGAGCGACCACCCTGAATACCCATTCCATGATGAATACTGAACATGGAAAGTTCTTCCACAGAGAAACATTTTTGAGATATTAATCACTTAAAAATGTGATCACCGTGAGTCATTTTGTTCCACTGTTAATGTTAATCATGCTGTTCTCTGGAAAATATTTTACTTGAAGGAATTAATAAAGCATGATGATTTGTCCCACCACATGATCTCCATTCTGTTTCTAAGGTAGAGGGAAGCATCTTCATCAAAGTACATTGAAAGGGCCAAAGGTTGAGCTTTGGGAAGAGAAGAAAGACAAAGGTACAGAATGAGAAATATGCATCCTGTTGTCAGAGCCCTTTAGGATTCTTCATGAGGGGTCACGTGGACACAGGGCTAGGCTGGATGTCTTCATCAGACCATTTCTAAGAAGTAGATACTTTAAAAAGAGCCTGTCTTTTGCCGGGGACATGTTCCTGAATGAAAAGAGGATATGTTCTGCCCAAACTATTGAAGAAATGGAGGAACAAGAGCTGGAGACAGAAAATAGGGAAGTCAGGAAAGGAGAATAGTCTGACAGGAACCTCTGTAAGTCAATTCTTGTCCCATGTCATCTACTACGATATAAAGTATGTCTCTCCCTGCCCCACCCAAAGTTGACGTTGAGACCTCAACCTCCAGCACCTCAGAACAGGACATTATTTTTATTTATTTTTTTGAAGTATTTTATTTATTTATTTTTAATTTTTTTATTAATTTATTCTTGTTACCTCTCAATGGTTATCCCATCCCTTGTATCCTTGTATCCATCAGACTAAAGAAAGATAACCCCTAATCTAAAATGACTAAAGTCCTGATTTTCTTTTTTTCAAGAATGGACATCCGGACAACACACAGGGAGAAAGTCAGATGGGGATGAAGGTAGCAGCCGGGATGATGCTCCCATTAGTCAGGAGACACCAAACATTGTTACTACACATCTGAAGCTAGACAAGAGATTTTTTTTTCCTTCAGGAGGAGTTGACCCTTGGCCCTATAAACACCTTGCTCTCTGACAACTAGCTTTGAGGATTCCAAAGCAACCAGTTTCCATAGGGTAAGCCAAGCTGCTGCTGATGATGATAGTTTGCTGTGGTTTCCCTACACACTAGCACCCCAGGATCTTTTTTGACCTGCCTACCTTAGCTCTTCTGAGAGATATCCATGATGCAGTGTCATCCATAATGACAGTGCCCTGGGAAAGGCCGCAAGGAGGACATGGAAAAATGGCCCCACATTGTCAGTACTTTTTGGTGTGTACATTTTTGGGCCATAATTATGAAGACAGATAAAGGTTGAATATACTTATATGTGTAAGAACTGAGCCCACCCACACCCTGAATTGTCCATCAACTGTTCATATCAAATCTGATACTAACTCTACATATATTCTGGGGCCCAAGTCCTTGAATATGAATGTTCCCAGAATGCATGGCTCCTGCATACCAAATCTCCAAGTTCGTGAACGTCTTCTGCTCTAGCCTTTTACTCTTGTTCATGAGAAACAGGATGTATCATGAGGTGATAGAGACAAAATAATAGATCCCCATGATTGCTGTACTCAGATCCGAGGCCAAAAAGAAAAAAAGAAAAAAACCCACCAGGACTCGATACAGATGCAACACACATGAGGACCTTTAATTGACTCAGAGCCAGGCTCTGACCAGACTCCAACACAGTGATATCCAGAAATGATCTCTGGGCTTAGGGTAAATTTATAGGTTCCTATCCCTCCAAGCACCCCAAAGCAGGAGGGGCCCTAGCTTGGCAAACATCTATTGGTTGGGTAACATAAAGAGGTCTAATGTCTAAAGTGACAAGCTACAGAAAAAGGTGCCAGGACCGCCCATGCTTTAGCTTTCTTTATCTTCTTTGTCCACTACCTTGTCCAGGGAAGTGTCTGGTTTCTTATTAACCTTATCTCCAGTAGGCAGGAAGGAAAGTGGCCATAAAACTGGGTCTCTTATCAACTCTATCTCCGGTGGGACCCTGCGCACCCCCACCCCACCCCCGTCAGTCACTAGACAACGCTATCTCTAGTAGGGCTTTTCTTTGCAGCTGGCCAGATTATCTCCTGTAGGCCTATTTCTTAACCTTTGCCCCAGTAACCCTGGAATCCAATTTTAGTTCTGGTATCTCATAATGAGGGCTTTCATAGAAGCAGAGTACCAGATTTTGCATCCTGCTTTGGTCACTTCAGAGGCCCTGCACCACAAAAGTATAGCACTGAAAAGCAAGGTTCACTAGCTGTGAGCATAGGTGGTAGAAATCAGTCAAAGCAAAAACTCTTCAAAAGTTTAGCAGAATCATTCTCACATGAACACAACATGAAAACATACCAATGATTTCAATATCACAACAATGACAGAATCAGGCAAGCTGATGAAAAAACTACCATGAAGCTGGGCATAATGGCACAGACCAGTAGTACCAGCTACTGGGGAGCCTGAGACAAAAGAAACACAAGTTCAAGGCCAGCCTGCAACTTAACGAGATTGTATCTTAAAATCAAAGATAAAAGCAGGGCTGGGATATCACTTAGTGCCTAATAACATATGATAGAGTCATTCATGCGTAAGAGAAAAGGGAGAAGGGCGGAAGGAACAGGAAAAGAAGTAGGGGAAGTAGAAGTTATGAAAGTTTTGGTTTCTTCGTAAACTCAGTTGTGCTTTGTAAATATATTTTTGTTTTGATCCCAAGTGTGGGATTTTAGTTTTGGCTTTAGTTTGTCCACAGCCGAAAATTGTGTTGTATGGGGTGTGGTCTTTGCCAGCTGGTAAGGCCTACGTCATGCAGCAAAAAGAGGGGCGTGGCCTAGCACTCTGAGGAAGATAAGGGGGCGGGGAGAAGGTGTAATTGGTGGCATGTGGCTTGTAGCAGTTTGGAGATACCAGACTGGAGTGGCAGAGGGAGAGAGACCTTTCAACACAGTGGCTCAGAGGAGACTGCTTGCTGCATTTATTGTTGTCTGAGACTGGTATCGCCTGCCCCCACCCCAAACCCAATTGACCCTAAACAGCCAGGAGAAGTAAAGGGGTCTGTGCCCCCTCCCCCCATTAACGTTATTTCTCATACTCAGAGTTAAGGGGTTGGTGGAAGGGAGGCAGAGGCATCAGTACCCCAAATAAAAGAGAGTTTAAAAACAAGTACCAACAAGTGGGTCAGTGTTCTCAAGAACTGCAAAGCCATGAGACCTCTGAGTTTACTTTTCCTACCAGATTTAATCACTTCACGCTGCATGAAGATCCTTCACCCTTTGCCAAATGATCACCATGCTCGTCAGTGAGAAGCCACTGTCCTCCCCAAGTGTAAGGCTTCTCTCGGGTGGCTGACTCAGGAGGAGTAGGGTGCTCCTATAGCACACATCCCAAATCTGTCCGTTACCCACTCAAGATGACACTGGGATAGCATTCTTGACAAGAATGTCATTATATCTGGGCCATTGGAGGCATTGGGTAGTTTATGGTAATAAATGATGACGTAAGAACTTTCAACCACATGGTCTTAGTGTGTCCTACAGAGTCTGGATACAGATCAGGCTCAGCCATACCAGGGCTGCATGCCTAAGTGGCTGATCAGAAGAAGAACTCTGGACCTCAAACCTCAGATGGATTTCCCTGGCTGGCAGTAGTGCGTATAAATTGTCATATATGGTTGTTTAGGGCAATTAAGCACTATCTGTGCAATCCCACTGGGAGAAAACAGTAGGAGCCTGTGTCTAATTTCCCACATAGATTCTGGCCTATGTTACTTGTACCTTGGCTGATTATAGCCTATACCCTTGCGTTACATTATCATTAGCCATATCCATGAGTATGGCTGCTCTCCTCTGTTCTATGACTTACTGTAAGAGTCATTGAGTCTGAGAGTAGACCTAGGGGTCCCTTACCACAAATAGTTAAGAGAACATCAAGTATACCAGATGGGTATGATGGCCCATTCCTGTAATCGCAACCTTTTGGAGCCTGAGGCAGGAGGATTTCAGTGAGCTTGAAGCTTGCATGGATTGCAAAGTGAGACTCCATCTCAAAAAATAGAATCAAATGAACTACACACATGCACACACGGAGTTTCCTGGGAACCGGGTAGGCTGTGGGAAAGCCTGCTGGACAGTGTTCCATAGCACCCAAAGTGCACAGTTCAGTTCCTTTTCCTCTTTTCAAACACTGGGTGATCCTCACAAACACCTTAAAGTGAATCCACATTCTTGCGTTCTTGCTGACCTGGGGCAGAGATGGAAAGATACAAAGGTACTTTCAGGGTCACATTACACACTCACCTGCTCTATAAGCAGAGGCACTGAAGTGTTGAGGACTCTGCATGAAATTTCCTTACAGGAAACAAGCAAAGAAACTCACAAGAAAGCGCTTAGTAAAAGCGAGTAATGCTAGAACATGCAACAGCCCTGCCTCCAAGTTAAACCACATGCAAGTTCTTCATGGTAAGGTCACAACATACTGGGACATATCTACACAAGAGCAAAGCACATGGAGTCTATGAATTTGCAACATGCAGCTCAAAGATATTTTTCACATTTATAACTATCCATGCTCCTGACATGCAAATCAAGTGATGAGCATTTGCTTGAGTTCAGTTAGTAAAGTGTTTGGCACACAACCATGAGGATTTGAATTCACCCACCACCACCACAGCAGTACAAACCTGCGTACAAATCTCACTGCTGGGAAGCCAAACCAAGAAGAGCCCCAGGGCTTCCTGGACAACCACCAGCTGAATTAGCAAGTTCCAGATTCAGTGAGAGTCCCTGCCTCAAAAAATGAGGTGGAGAATTGAGGAATAGGAAAAGCATTTGACATTGACCTCTGACCTCCACAATGCCCACACACATGAATACAAATATATGTATTCACAATACATACATACATACATATATACATACATACATAAAAATGAAATGCAAAAATGTCTTATGGATGTTTGCCTCAGAATTTTATCGCTGTGCATAGAAAGTCTTTTCCATCAAAGACCAATTTTGCAAACTCATCTATTTCTCACAATATATTATTGTTACATAGAATAGGAAAATAATATTTGTTAATTTGTTCAGCACATATTTTGAGTGCCTAGCTAGCTTCTTCGGTTACACAACAGCGTAGCACAGTACAATAAAAACCTGTGGATAGAACAAAAATCTGATTCTCAACACCTCCATTCTTTCTCCTTAAGGACTATTAATTTTCCTATACCATACCCATTTTTTTCTTTTCTACTCTTATTCTTATTGCTTGCTCAATTAATTTGTGGTTAATTACATTTTTTATTCCTTTCTGTTTTCTTTCTTGGTTTCATTTACAATAAATTTGCAAAAGAAAGGAAAAAATATTATCTGTTCTGTGTTTTCATTCATTAATATTTCATTTTCTCTTTCTAGTGTTTTTCATCTGTCTTTCTCAGCATATCAATAGTATCCTAACTTTGTAGGTTAAATGGCCTTTTGATGAGTGTTTTCAAGTTTATTTTTCTTATTTTATGATATAGGCACTGAACTTAGTGAATTTTTTCTATGTACTGTTGCTGTTAAGATTTCATAAACATGTTTTTAGTTTTGATCCTATGTATTTTCTAAACTCATATTATAATTAATCCATTTCATTAATAGCATTTTACAGAGGGCTGGGGAGATGGTTCACTGGTTAGGACCACCTACTCCTCTTCCAGAGCACCTGAACTCAGTTCCCAGCACCACACTAGGCAGCTCCCAACCACCTGTTACTCTCGTTCCCATAGATCCAGCACACTCTTCTGGACTCCTCGGGCATATGTGCAAACACATCATACACTCACATACAAATAACAAAAGTAAACCAAAGAGTAAATATCTAATAGGTATTTGCAAGATTTTTTATTTTAATTTCTAATATGAGAATTTCATCTTCCTGAGTTCATAGTCTACTTTTAACCATGCTGAATTCAGATATATCATGGACCAGTGTTTTTCACATGAGATTGGGAGAATCTATAGTCTGTTCTAAAGTCTTGAGTTGGATATTCTAGCTGTGTTGTCCTGTGTTATTAGTTTTTACCTCTGATGGTGGAACAGCTACACTGGGTGAATGATTTCACTCCTTTTCTACCCTGCTTCTTACCCAGGAGCAGTCTGTCCCATCCTCCTGCAGAGACACTTGGCAATGTCTGAGGATGTCTCTGCTTGTCACAACTGGAGTTGGGGGCGGGTACATAGAAATGGGATGGGCACCTAGGAGGTAGAGGCAAAAGCATTACTAAATACTTTCCAATTGTCAAGCAGTTGTCTCTTTTTAATTTTTTAAGTTTTTTTTTTAATTTCGTATTTTTATGTGTATTGGTATAAGAGTTTCCAATCCCTTGGAACCAGAGTTACAGACAGCTGTAAGCTGCCGTATGGGGGCTGGGAATTGAACCTGGGTCCTTTGGAAGAGCAGACCATGCTCTTAACCACCGAGCCATCTCTCTAGCCCACCCTCATCCCCACCTCCAACCCTTGCTCGACAGGCAGTTCTTAAAATGAAGAATTACCCAGCCCCAAATATCTGTCAGGAGGAGGCTTCCACACCCTGCTAACACAAACTCTTTTTTTATTATTATTTTTTAATTTATTCTTCTCATATATATTACATCCCAACCTCAGTTTTTTTCTCCCTCCTCCTCACTCAGTCCCTTTCTCCTACACTCCCTTCCTCTGATCCACTCAGGGTAGACTCCAAAGGGTATCAAGCAAACATGGCATGTCAAGTTGCAATAGTATTTGTCACCTCCCCTCATATGAAGGCTGAACGAGACAACACAGCAGGAGGAAAAGGGTCTCAAAAGCAGGTAAAAGATAGCCCCTGTTCCCACCTTTAGCATCCTGCAAGAAAACCAAGCCATACACCATGACATATATGCAGAGGGCTTAGGTCAGGCCCAGACAGGCTCCCTGGCTGTCGGTTCAGTCTCTGTGAGCCCCTGTGAGTCCAGGTTAGTTGATTCTGTGGGTTTTCTTGTGGTGTCCTTGACTCTTCTTCTTGCTCCTATAGTCCTCCCTTCCCCTCTTCTGCAGGATTCCCTAAGCTCCTCCCAGTGTTTGGCTGGCTGTGGGTCCCTGCATCTGTTTTCATCAATTGCTGCATGAAGCATTTCTGATGACGATTATGCTACGCTCTTGTCTACAAGTACAGCAGAATATCATTAGAAACTATTTCATTGACGATTTTTTCTTTTCTTAGTTGTATTTGGTTCTATCCTAGGGCTCTCCAGCCTCTGGTTTCTGGCCCTCCAGGCAATGTTAGGGGTGGGAGTCCATGCGCTTAATAGATGTTAAAATGTATTCATTCCCACACCCTGATTTCAGCTCTTTGTATGTAAGTGAAAATCAATCCACTAAAGGCTCATTGCTACAGTGCTTAGTGCAAACAGCCCATCTGTTGGAAAAGAAGAATCTCATCATCACACAAAGGAACACACAAAGTGAGAGTAATTCAGCAAGGCAATTTCTTTTTGCAAAAAAGGGTGTGCCAGAACCTAAGCCTGGCTATCCGCAGCACACTCAGCCTAAATGGCCTCTTTTATCCCTAAGGTAGGTGGTGACTTTATCCCATTGGTGGAGCTCAAGTTTACAAAGGACGCGATTGGTTAATGAGGTGCAAAGCAGATGGAGGAAGTTCAGGAAATATGAGCCCTTGTCAGACCAACCAACGTTGTTAGAAAAAAAAAGTTTCTCCCACATCCCTTCTTGCGCGCACGCGCTTTGTAGCGCCTTTGCTCCGTTCTCAGATTGTTAATCTCACTACGCGTTCCCTGCACTAGTATTTGAGTTTAGAGCAAATGGACAAATGAGTCCCAATGAAAACTAGTTACTACAAGAAGGAAAAAGTTATGAAGTATCTCTTTAGTATGTTAAGAGCAAATTACTCAGGTAAATAGCAGGCTGCTATCAAAAGGCTGGGGCGGAGAAATTACCTGAGGATCTACTCCCCCCACCCCCCCACACTCACACACCCACACACGGATTCCTTGAAATAACTATGCAAATTAAGAAGGTCAAATCGATGTCACCTCTTGAATAAAGAAAAGATGCCATTGGGAACCTCAAACCCTCTAAGACAAAAACGAAGAAATTGGATTGGCAAAGAAATGAAAGGAAATTGTAACCCAAAGGGCATACAGGAAGCAACCGCTACAAATACAAGGGCACTCCAGCCTTAAAATCAACTGCAAGTGAAAACGTAGATAGTCCTTGTTGGAGACACACTGGGTAGGTTGGCTGGCTGCCTTGATTTTATAACTTCCCCCAGCTGGATCTCAGAATTGCACAAAACAAAACATACCTCAGACAATTGTAATCTGGGCACTTGAGAAGTAGAGGCAGGAGGGTAAGAAGACCAAGGCCATCCAGAGCTGTATACTGAGTTTGGAACCAGGTAGTGTTACAAGAGACATTGTGTTGAAAAAAAGGAAAAGGGAGGGGTGGAAGGGTGGCTGGAGGATAAGCAGATAGTTCATTAAAGAGCTGCATTAAAAAACACTGTTCCCAAGCCAGGCATGGTGGTGCACACACGCCTTTAATCCCAGCGCTTGGGAAGCAGGGGCAGGAGAATCTCTGTGAGTTCAAGGCCAGCCTGGTCTACAAAACAAGCTACACAGAGGCAGAGGCAGAGGCAGGCAGATTGCTGAGTTCAAGGCCAGCCTGGTCTACAAAGAGAGTCTAGGACAGCCAAGGCTACACAGACAAACCCCGTCTTGAAAAACCAAAGCCAAAACCGAAACATTTGTCCCACCAATATTACACACACACACACACAGACACACACGAATAGTACTGGAAATATCACCATACCTGACTTCAAGTTATACCATAAAACCATAGTAACAGGCATGGTACTGACACAACATCAGATACATAGATCAATCAGGTAGAACAGAGGACCCGGATATATGCTCAGGCAGCTACAGCCGAGTGATATTCCACAAAGACATCAAAAATATACATTAGGAAAAAAGACAGCTTCTAGAGCAAACAGTGCTAGGGAAACTGACAATCCACATTAGATGCCTCTTTCTGACTCTGTACAAAACTCATCTCCACATGGACCAAAGACTCTGGTGTTAAACTGAAACTGAAACTACTAGGAGAGATTGAAAGGCACTGGGGAGGGTTTGGGGATAAGATCCAGTGGCTCAGGAAACAGCATCGACTATTGACAGACTGGATGTCTCATGACATTAGAGAGCTTCTGCACAGCAAAGGAGACAGCCAGTCAACCGAGTGGGGAGACAGCCACGGAGCAGTAGAAAGTCTTTGCCAATGTGCATTTGACACGAGTAATAGCTAGAGAAAGAACTCAAACCGCGAATGGACTGATGAAATGAACAGACAGTTCCCCAAACACAAATATAAATAAATGGCCAAGAAACACTGGGAAATATGTTCAACCTCACTAGCAATCAAAGAAATGCAAATCCTATGTGCATTTAAATTCCTTCCCGACCCCCAACCCCCCAAAGGCAGTCATTACCAAAACAAATGAGAATAAATGCTGGAGAGGGTGTGGCAATGTGAAGTAGTCCAGACATTATGGAAATTAGCATGGAGAGATGCATATCCCAAGGAATGTGTGTGTGTGTGTGTGTGTGTGTGTGTGTGTGTGTGTGTAAAAATCCAGGTGCCCAGCATGTGCTGTAGTCCCAGCTACTTGGAAGAATGAATCAGGAGGATCTTTTGTTTGGACCCAGAAAAATAAGCAACACTGAAAGATATGATCTCGTTTAAAAACATTTTAAAGATTTATCTTGTTTTGTAACTATGGATGTGTGTGTGTGTGTGTGTGTGTGTGTGTGTGTGTGTGTGTGTGTGTGTGTATGTTTGTCTGTGTAGGAATGGGAATGTATGTACACAAGCACAGGTACCTGCAGAGCCCAGAAGAGGAAGTTGGATGCCACGGAGCTGAAGTTATAGATAGTTGTAAGCTGCCCAGTGTGAGTGTGCTGGTAACAAACTTCGGACTTCCGGAAGAACAGCACCTGGTTGGAACCACTGCACCACTTTTTTTTTCTTTTTTTAAGCCCCACTTTAGAAAGATATTGTGTAATGATTTTTTTCTTTTGTTTTTTGTTTTTGCTTTTTTTTGTTTGTTTGTTTGTTTTGTTTTGTTTGTTTGTTTTTAAAGACAGGGTTTCTCTGTGTAGCCTTGGCTGTCCAAGACTCTCTTTGTAGACCAGGCTGGCCTTGAACTCAGCAATCTGCCTGCCTCTGCCTCCCAAATGCTGGGATTAAAGGTGTGTGCCATCAAGCCTGGCTTATGTAATGGCTTTTTTTAACAGTTAAAAAAGGATTGAGGATTTACTTCAGTAATATGTAAATAAATACATGACCTAGAGTAAATACAAGAAAATATAATAAAATAAAGTACTTGGAGGAAAAATATATATGTATATATGTGTTTATATACTTATATATTATATATGTATACATACAAGCATATGTACACACAAATATACATATATATAATTAAGCAGGCTCTATGGGTTAGACAACATAAGAGATTAAAATTTAATGCTGAAAGGCATCAGTATTGTTAAATTTTTTAGTACCAGAGATTTAACCCAGGCCTCATGTGCTAAGCAAGCAGTCTACCACACATCTATAGCCCAAACCCTTCTCCAAGCTCTTACTTTGAGAAGAGCTCTTGCTAAGCTGCCCAAGCTAGCTTTGAGCTCACTTTTTAGCCCAGCAGGCTTTGATCTTCCAATTCTCCTGCCTCAGCCTCCTCACAAGTGCTATAATTACAGATGTGCGCCATCACGTTCAGCTACAGTCAAACTAGTTGAAAGACGATGAGTGTAAATCACTGTACAGCAACAGTCAACATTACATCAACTATAGGAATTCATCTCTTTGAATGACAGGGTAGGATCATAAAAGGAAAGGCAACCCAAAGCCTCGCACAGTAACCATAACAACAGCAAGGAAAAGTGTAAGTAACTGTGAGGCTAGCATTTTGTTAAAACACTGAGAAATGTGTTACTTTCAACTATAAATACATACAGAAGGAACAAAACCACAATGAATATTTACTTAGTGTACTATAATTAACATTTTTATGTGTTAAAATGATTTTGTTTCTTAATATCCTTTTTAAAAAGCATCAAGAGTGATGTCTTGTTTCTATTAAGTCACTCTTACTCCAAAGCAAGGATTCTTGAGAAATTATCATATTCTCTGAGTCTGAAGCAGATATCCACATTTTGTTCTCTGTGCCTGAGTGGGATGGGGTGTCTCTAAGAGTGCTTTAATCGGAAGCTCTCTGCTTGCATGTGCCTGTGAGCATGCACTCATATGTGTGTACACACACACACACACACACACACACACACACACACACACACAGAGGACATCTCCATTCCTTTCTTTACAACTACCTCCCCTCACTAGTGACCATCAGTTCACCTTCACTAAACACCACTGGCTGTCTTTCATGAATGGCGTTCTGTCAGAATTCCCACCAACACTACTTTCTTCTATCACTTCACTGGTATGTGATTCAATTGTCCCCTCCGGCATTCTCACTGCACTCCTTTTCTTGGCTAATTCTCCATTTCAGTTGTTCCCTTTGTGTGTGTGTGTGTGTGTGTGTGTGTGTGTGTGTGTGTGTGTGTGTGTGATTTGTGTGGGGTTTTTAACTGGGGGATAAGGGAACAACACAACTGCATTTTTTTTTTTTTTTTTTTTTTGCTGCCATTTGTAAGTGGATGAACACATACACCGCAACCATTATACAACCTATGGGTGGTGAGTGAGCTGACAAATGTGTCCTCTCCACGCGTGGACTATTCTTCAAACATAGAAAGGAATGAAGCTGGGATGCACACCTCAACATGGACAAAACTTGAAAGCACTAAGCCAAGAAGCCAACCATGAAGACCTCATATTTTGTGATTCCAGTAACATGAAACATCTACATGAGACTAATTGATAGGACAGCAGATTAGCGGTAGGCTAAAGCTGAGAGGGAAGCAAGGATTGAATACCAGTGGGTGTGAGAATATTCTATTGTGAAGATGGTTGCTTAACTCCTTATAACCAAGAGCCATTAAACTTCACATTGCTAGAGGATTATTCATATGCTTTATGAGTTATACTTCAATAAAACAGATAGCAAACAAGTTTGACTGTCTATGGAAGGAAAAGCATGTGTCAACACTTTAAGAAGTGGTTAAATACTCAGGGAAAAATTATAAAGTAAATTCTGAAAAAAAATCACAGTGAAACACATAAAGTCATTAGAATTTTTATCTGGGCCAGGCTCATTAGTGCACACCGGTAATCCCAACACTCAGGGAGACAGAGACAGATGGATCTCTGTGAGTTCAAGGCCAGCCTGGTCTACAAAGTGAGTCCAGGACAGCCAAGACTACACAGTACAACCCTGTCTCAAAAAACAAAAACAAATTATCTGAAGGAGGCAGAGGCAGGAGGGTCTCAAGTTCAAGGTCAGCCCATGGACTACACAATGAGTTCAAGGCTACCCTTAGGAGCACAGTGAGACAAAACAGAAATCACCTCAGAGAATAAATTGTAACATTAAATATTAAAACATGAGAAATATTTGTAACATAGTTTTAACTAGAATAAAAAAAGGAGGACAAAATTGTACCTACACCAAAAGAGACCAAGTTTCTCGCCAATGAATTTTAACAGTATTATCTTTGCTCCCTTCTTGTTGGCCTGAAGTTCCTAAGTACTGGGCACCCCTTCACCCTCCCTCACCTCCCCAAATGAGATCCCAAGAAGCCTTGGCATTGACAGCTACCCTATACATATCAGAATCCCCCTGACATTTACAGAAGAAAGAAAAACCAAACATCTTGGCAGGGTCATCATTTCACTTTGCTCAAAATAATAGAATTCAAAAGAGGGAAAAAGAATTAGCTGCCCACATTCATGCTCTGAGTGGAAGTGTTTTTTTTTTTCATAAAATATAATCATCCATAATTAGGGAGTACACAGTGAAATGGATATGTATGGTATGGAATAAATGAATGAAATCAATTACCACACCCATCACCTCGAGTCCTTACTCACTCTTCCTGTTCCACTGTAACTGTAGGACCTCAGGGCACTATTTCTCCCTGTGTCTCCCACCCACTCACTCCAGCCTCACATAGCCACCATCCCCTCAACTGAAAGGGTTTCTCACTCTTTTTTACTTTCTGCCCTATAGAGGTGGACACAAGGACGGTGGTAGGAAAAGGTCTGTAACGAAGACGGCAGCTGTCGTGGTGAGAGTACTGGCCGATACAGACCCTGACACCTGCCCACGGGCAAACCACTGGCATGACCTGCCCGTGAGCAAGCCACCATGATGACCTGACCTTGGCATAATTACGCAAGTGTAATTTTAATGTTTTTTTTATACACACAATCACCAGAGAGAAAGTTATTCTGCTTAAGAGATGGAAGTGGAAACTTTCTCTTTAGGCTAGAAATACTCTGTTATAACAAGACGGGGGGTGGGGGTGGATTTAGAGCATGACTGGGTTAGGAATGCTAGAATTTACCGGGTACCTGTTTGGACCGAGTCCAGCATGCAGAAAGAGGAAGGGTATTTGCTATGATTTGAAGAGGAAATGTCCTCACGGGCGCACCTGTTGGATGCTTAGTCTCTAAAATGGTGGCCCTACCAGGGGGCTGTTGGGAACTTCAGGAAGCTGAAGCAGGCCACTGTAGGTGTGTCTTTGAAGGTTATACTCGGGCCCCAGTAGTCAATCTTTGTCTCTCCCTCCCCCTCTCCTTACCCCTATCCCGACTTCGTTGCTCCTTTCTGTCCAGGAGCTAAGGGCATCTGTCCACCCACATGCTCCTGCAAGAATGCAGAGCCAAGTAGCAAGCCTCGAAAGCTGTGAGCTGAAATACATTGGGCAGACTTTAAGGCGCTTGTCACTGTGACCACGACACTGATGAATACACACTTGAACTCGAACTCTTTCCACAGATAGTCTTGGCTTCAAAGCTCATCAGGTATGCAACAGTGGCTACAGGATTTACCCTCTCTGAGCAAGTAAATATTGGCAGTAGTAGCACTTCTGGATGGACTACAAAGAAGACTAGATTCCCTAAAGCTCCCTGGATTGACTTGTCTGCTGTGTGTTGAGCAGTGAGCACTCAGCTTCTGGCTCCTCTCACCAAGTGTGTCACTTGCTGCCACAGCCATGTCCCACTATCAGGATGGACTCTTATTCCTCTGCAGTGTAAAGCAAAATAAACTCTTTTGCGAGATTTGGGTCATGGTGGTCACAGCAACAAAAAAGTAACTAATACACGAGGTGGTGACCATGCAAACTAGAGAGCCTAGCTAGCAAGTGCATATTGCTTTTATATCATCAGAGGCTGTCATCTGTGAACCGTCATCAGCTGGGGACCATCTCTATTTGGCTGGGGCTCTGACACTATCAAATCTATTGGTTTTACCTTTTAGCAATAGATTGTATTTTTCAGAAGAAAAAAAAATTACATTTAAAATCTCAAGTATAGGAGAAATAAAAGCTATTTTTAATCGCTTCCCACCCCAATTTACCTAGCAACATGCACTTTATACATCAAAATTCACATATTTACTACCAGTCAGTTGCTTAAACCAATGAGGTGGTTTTGATAAACATAAAATTCTTTTAAAAATTAAAGCCCAGTGTGATATCACATTCTTGTGGCACCTACTCACAAAGCTGAGGCAGAACAATTACTTGGCCTACCAATTTGAGATAAGCTTGGACAACATAGTAAAATAATAATAAAAATTAGTTAATTCATAATAATATAAATAATCAAGGGGCTGGAGAAATGGCTCTGCGGTTAGAGCTCTTACTGCCCTTGTGAAAGACCAGGATTGTGTCCACATGGCAGCTCACACACATTTGTTAATTCCAGTTCTGGGGATCTGATGCCCACTTCTGGCCACTTCAGGCACTGCATTCATGTGTTGCACTTATCATAATACAGGTAAAATACATAAAATGAAAATAAAACTCTAAAGTTGGGTGGTGGCACATGCCTTTAATCCCAGCACTTGTGAGTCCCATGCCAGCCAGGCTTACAAAGCAAGTTCCAGGACAGCCAGAGCTACAGAGAAACCCTCTCTCAACAAACAAACAAAACCCCCAGAACAAACAAAAACATGTGAAAAAAATACTGATGATTAGAAGGAGAAAAAGAAGGGTGAGACGGACTTGTGACTGTCTTGAGGGCAACTCTATTCTTTAGTTGCCCATGGTTAAAAATTCTTAAATAACAGCAATAATTATAGAAAATAACAGCATTCTCCCCCCTCCCCCTGCTTCTTTAACTCTGAGTTCCCTACATCAGTGTTGAATCACCAGCAACGTGTAAGCATCATGGATGCTCTTCTCGTACGGATAAAAGTTAACACAAAGTCCTATACTTGCTATCAGGACTGAGATTGTGGTAATGCTACCCTATGGCACACTGCAATGACAACCAACAGCTGCAAATGTCCCCCAAGGAGTCTTGAGATGAGTGGCTAGTTTCTGCCTTCCATTGTGGCACAGCTCCAAAGTTATAGATCTGTGATTTTAAAGACTGTATCAAATACAGTTACATATGCACACTTAAAGATAGTAAAAAAAAAAATCTATATTATTTGAGCATAAATAAATGTTAAACATAAATTAATATTTAAAATAGTCATACTGTGGCTGGAGACATGATCCAAAGCTTAAGAGCAGCCATTGTTCTTTCAGAGGACCAAGGTTCAGTTCCCAGAATCTACATTCCAACTCATAACCATGTGTAACTCCAGTGCTAAAGGATCTGATTGCCTTTTCTGGCCTCTACAGGCACCAGGCATGCGCATGGCACATAGACATACATGAGGCAAAATACTCACATATATAAAATAAAAATATAAATATGTCTTCTTATCTTAAAAAATAGTCATATGGATGCTACTTGCCTTATAGCATTTTCAGAAGGTTGGAAAGACTAGAGCTGTGCTCACTGGTGGGGTGCATGCTACCATGTGAGAAGCCTGGCACCTGATTCCATCCCTTACAGTGGAGAGGGTGTCAAGGAGGAAGAAAGGAAGGAAGGGAAGAAAAGAGAAGAGAAGGGAAGGGAAGAGAAGAGAAGAGAAGAGAAGAGAAGAGAAGAGAAGAGAAGAAGAAAAAGTTATAAAAACCTTACGGATTGCTATGCATGTCTACATTCTATAATCATTGTCACCAGCACCTTGAATTGTTGTTATTGCAATAGCCTATGATCTATAAAATTTGGAATAGCAAATTTATTCTGAAAAGAAAACTGATATATATATATATATATATATATATATATATATATATATATATAATTTTTAGTGCTAGAGCTTGAACTCAGGGCGTCCTACACACTAGGCATGTACTCTATCACTGAGGCTGACCTTGGAAAATAAATATCCATATGGTAACGTTTCTATGAAATAATTAGGTAAGGAAGAGCTGGTAGGGTGGGATGAGGAAAGAAGAAGAAAGAAAAAAAGAAGGGAAGGAAGAGGAGAAAGAAAACACACACTTGTAATTTCCTTCCCCAGCTGAACCTCTAATTTGATTCACAATGCTGTATGACCCTCAGTTTTCTAGTGACAGGTCTAACAACAGAAACAACTGCAAGTCCTAGCAGTTCCACTGCCCGAAGAACCACCTCCACAGCCATGGTCCCCAGGGCCAATTTAGGCCACTCCAGAGTTGCATTTTCAGGCTGAGACCACCAGGTGGCGTATGATGGCTGAATCAGAGCCTTGGTAACTATGGCAACCAGCCACCATTCCAGTTCGGCAGCTGCCATCTTTTTTATCCAAAGCAGTGCTTTGTGCACACTGGGGGTTTTGCTTTGAAATGGTTGTACTGCGAATCCTCATCCCTCATGCTGTCAGAATCCCTACTTCTACAAGGGAGATTCAGGTGCCAGCGGCGGATAAATATCCTGGGTCAGTTGCATCAACTTGATTTCTTGTGCATTATTCATAGTGGCTGCATAAAGTCTGAACGCTGGTACTTGAGGGGGCTGTACCTTTTCCCACTGCTGATTTTCTCAAGGGGAAAAAAAAAAAGTCTTCTTGAAGGGAAATAAATGGTGGGATGTGTGAATCTTCTCTTCACCAAAGTTAAGAACAAATGTAAAAATGTGGATGGCTGGCTCAGGGCCAGAGATAGAGGTTCAGTGATATTGAAAACTGCCTGTAGGAGATCTGTTAGAAACATCATAGATCTATAGACCAAAGACGGCCGTTCATACCAATCTTCCAAATAAGTAGTATTTAACATAAGCAGCATTTTTTTTGGTGTCTGCCACAAGAATAATAAACCAAGTATTTATAAATCATAAATGCTTTCAAATCCTTTCAAAAGCTCTGAGATTTTGTACATTAATTGCAAGCCCTTGCTCATGATGGTTGGCAGTATGTCACAAGCCCAGCTGCTGAAGGCACTCTTTGTTATTGAGAAGCAAATGGAAATGAATATTCTCCAAAATTCTCCCCTAAAGTTCCAAACAGACTCTGGGTCTGAGCTACGACTCAGTGCATCTCCTTAATCAGTGCTGTTCTCACTGTCTGATAGCGGGGCCATATTGTAAGTGAGTATAGCTTTGATTAAAATCTTACTTGGAGACAAATTAATTACAAATTAAAAAAAAAAAAACAAAAAAAAACAAAAAAAAAAACCCAAAAAAACCACCAATGATTTTGGGACCCCTGAAAAACTAAGGCTTCACAATGGAGATGCAGAGCAGTCACTATTACAAGGATGAAGGTGGGACCACCTGCCTGGAAAATGACCTGAAAAAAAAAAGGACATAGCATTAGCAGCTGTAAGAAAATGAATGGATTTCTCTTCTTTCCACTTTCAGAAGTTTTCACCATTTTAGTCAGAATTTATTAGTCATAAACACGGAAGCACGAAACTACCGCTGCGCATGTTTTGTCTGTGAAGGTGATTTCATTGTTTTCCATGTTACAGATGTACGCTCTTGAATGTCTTGTTTCAAGTCATGAGCTTCCTGACCTGAACTGTGTTAATTCACTTTGATTGCTAACTATATTGTCAAATGCTTAGAGGAAGAAAAAGTAGAAAGAAAATCTTTTCCAAAAATCTGTAAATAAGAGATTCCTGCTGAAACAGTTTCTATCTGGGATCCTCCATTAATACAGTCATTCTGTAAGGACGTGGGAAAGGGACAAACGTCGCATTTAATATGATAGAAAACTCAGCTTCCTGTTACCTCATTTAAAAATGATTAATAGGAGGAACATCATATATATATGCAATGTATATGTGTATATACTCACTGACAAAGCTGATTATAATTTGAGGAAATTAATCATGCATTTTCACATGCACCACTAGTTTTGTTCCACCATAGAATTCCTACTCCTCAACCCAAGCCCCTTCACCATACTTTCATCTTCGGCATAAACAGAAAAGGAGGAAGGAGAGGAAGGGAAGGGTAAAAGCTGTTCCAAGGAGCTATTACCAGTAGAAGGAGCATGCTCAGCAATATGAGAACATGCTCAAATTATGTAACCACGTGCAAGTCGTTATGATAGTGAGATGGACAGAAGCTTCATCCAGAGACCTGTAAGCAAAACCTCTGTTGCCTCTCAATTAGGGAAATTTATCTGCTTGTTTGTATATTTTCTTGGCCTTTTCAAGACAGGGTCTCTCTGTGTAGCCTTGGCTGTCTTGGTCTTGCTTTGTAGACCAGGCTGACCTTGAAATCACAGAGATCCACCTGCTTCTGCCTCCTGAGTTCTAGGATTACCATGCCCAGATAATTAGGCCAATTATATTCTCCATTTTTTAAAAGTATGTTTCCAGTCTTTTCTGCCAAATTGTTGATTTGAATAACATTTTTAGGCCAGTAAGATGGCTCTGGGGGGTAAAGGAGCCTGCCTTGCCAGCTAAGTAACCTGAGTTTGATCCCTAGAACCCACTTAAAGATAGATGCAGAGAAATGATTCCACAAAGCTGTCCTCTGACCTTGGAAGATGAATATGCTTACTCTCCCCCACCTTTAAGATAGGATCTCTCACTAGGACTATGTAGCCCAAACCCCAATTGGGCTTATGTTAATCCTCCTGCCTCAGTATCCCAAACATAGGAGATAACCTTCAACCTTGAGGGGGAAACAAACCCTTCCTCTCCTAAATTGTCTTTAAAATATTTATTTTTATTTTATGTATATGGGTGCTCTGCCTGCCTGTCTGTCTGTGTTCCAGGTGTGTGCACTGCCCTTAGAAGCCAGAAGGCAGTTTTTGATCCTCTGGAACTGGAGTCACAGATGGTTGTGAGCCACCATGTGGTGCAGGGAACTAAACCCAGGTCTGCAAAAGCAAGAAGTGCTCTTAACAACTGAACAATCTCTCTAGCCCTTATCAGAATGTTTTATAATAACAACAGTAAAAGTAACTGTTGTGATGACCCTGACTATGTGGTTGTTGAGCTCTTGGAGTTGGTCTGTGGTAGGAATACGGCACAGTTTGAAACTTTAGGCTGGAAAAACTCGCGAATGCTGTAAGCAGAGCCTAAGGGCTCTTTTGGTGGCGCTTGGAAGAGAGCAATGTTTTGAGGAATGTGGACAGTGGAGATGTCTGGTTCATGAGGTATTGGAGGCAAGCTAGGGCTATATGAGGAACTGGGAAAGGGGCCGTCCATTTGATATTTTTGTTGAGCATTTGGATTCTTTCTGCCTATATCCTGAGAAGAACTTGAGTGAAGTTGAATTTGAAGTTAACAGACTGATTTTCTTGCCAGAGGACATTTCAAGACTGAAGACCGTTCAGGCTAGCATTAAGAAAACAGCTGCAATTGTTAAAGAGACCATACTAGTGAAAAAAAAGCTCCTGCATTGCAATGATAAAATAGGAAAAGTGTCTTGCAGGCAAAAAAAAAAAAAAAAATCCTACCCATTTGATGTTCCGTCTTGTGAAAATGAAAGGGATTCTGCTCCTTCATGAGAAGTTTTTCTCCAGGGTCGTTAAATAGAAGCCATCACAAAACTTCAGTCCAGCGGGTCCCTGCAGCAGGCGCTGGTCCTCATGATTCAAAAGATGAGAGAGATCCTCAATGCATTCTGAGGAACATGATTGTATTCCAGAGCTACACAGAAATGTTCACGCCTGAAAGCAGCCTGATTGGGAGGAAACACTTAGTGCAATGTATTAGAAATACCCAAGCCAAGATGATCCAAGATGGTGTCGATTGCACACTGTGTCTGATCCAAGGAACAGCAGTGACTACACAGCTACCAGAGGACCATACTGAGAGCTCCAAAACACAGTGCTGGTGTTTCCCAGAAATAAGGAAATCCTGTCATGTGGATCGTCCATACCCTCCTGCCACAGGACCATGGGACCATGCTCCAGGGAGCTCCCAGGGACCCTGGGCCACCACCGCTGCCACCGTCACTGCCTTTTGGGTTGCAGTGTGGGCTAAGGAGATGGCGTTAGAGGAAGGGGTGCTGTTCAAGTTGAGCCCGAGTGAGGACTGCACTGCCCACACCACAGACCTCACCGACCTCCTCTCACTGGCCGGGGCCATGCTCAGTGTCGAGAGCTGGATCATGCAGAGGTAGTTACTAGGGGCAGCACCGAGGAGGAGACCCATGACAGATGGAGCATGCAATGGAACCAGAGATTTGGGAATCATGAATCAACAGAGCCACAGGTTCCCTGGGACAAGAAGCTGAGCTGGGCCAACATCAACGGTTTCTGTGAGCTACTCAACGAAGACGATACTGCGCAATACACTACAGATTCTGCGACAAGATTTTTTTGTTTCTCTGTTTTATTTTACTGGGGGGAGGAGAGGGATTTTGGGACATGATGTGTAAATCATAGACATTCAATAAAAGTGAAAAAAATTAAAAAACAAAACAAAATAAACTTCGATCCAGGGAGTTAGAGGTGGGGTGGGGGTGTCAGATTACATCTCAAACTGGCAGTGTCATCCATTTGATATTCTATAGGAGGTACACAAGTTCTTGTGCTCACAAATAAGTGCTAGAGGAACCAGGAATGTTAAACACACAGGGTTCTCTCTTCAAACAGAGGAATAAATAACTTGTTATCTGCCAAAAAGGCTGGTAGCAGACATGGTTAATAGCCTGGTGACCTTCGTGCCTTCTGTGCAGCTGTGAGACCACACTGGATCCTCCCCCAGACCCTTAATGTGAGCTTCTCAATCTATAGAGCTATTTTATTTTTTAAAGACGTATTTATTATCTATACAGATCACGTTATAGATGTTTGTGAGCCAACCTGTGGTTGCTGGGATTTGAACTCATGCCCTTTGGAAGAGCAGCCAGTGCTCTTAACCTCTGAGCCATCTCTCCAGTCCTATAGAGTTATTTTAATGGAATGTTTCACATGTTCTTTATATATAGTCGTGTCTTTTGCTTTACTGTGCATGTGAAATAAAGTTAATTATCACAGGAAAAATTTCACTAAACTGTGCTGTGCTTAAATATGCCTAAAACATATTCTTGAAGTTTGAACCGACACCAGCTGCTTCGCCATGTTGTACCTCCTCCTGCTGGCTGCACGGGTGGCAGAGACCCTTACGATGTTGGCTTTGCAGGCATGAAAGATGTAAGACTGAGGGGGGTTATGGAGTTCTGCTCCCCGGTTTCAGAAAGAATCCGAAACCAGGAAGTTCATGGCAGGGTCAGAGTCTCTGCAGAAAGGCCCTGAGAGTTCATTGTGTGCTGTGAGAAACAGGCGAGAAAGATGGAACTATGGAATCCTTCCAGAGTCTAGCCGATATCATCATGAGTGCCAGATGCTGGACATGGAGTGGTAGGATTCAGTGTTTGCTGGATTTTAGTCTTGCTTTATTCCACTTGTTTCTTGCTATTTTGGTATTCTTCCTTTTTTTTTTTTTTAATTGGGAATATATATTTTGTATCATTGTATATTGGAAATATGTAGCTTGGTTTTTATTTTATAGAACCTTACACTTAAGAGAATGTTTTGAGTCTCAGATGAGGCATGGGTTTTCATTACTCTAAATTATTCCCTACTGTATAAACCAGTGGGTTTTGTTTTGTTTTGTTTTGTTTTGTTTTCAGATTGTGCCTTGCCCTAGGTGACGCCATTTTTCAAGCATATTTGACTTCATTTTGAGGGACACGGATGATGGCAGCCCCTGGGTGGACAGAAAAGGTGTCACCTGTCAGCTACCTCCCATCCAGCAAAGACTGATGAATAACTTAGTCTAAGGAGAAGAAAGCGAGCCACACTGTAAGTTCATTGGGGGTGAACTATAGGCTTATATGGGCATAGTAAAATCATACCAGGGAAACCAGGTCCAAGAACTTATCAGACACACCAGACTAAGGAAAGAGTGTGGTGTGGAGCCCCACACCAGCCTATTGCCTGATTCCTGGTGTGTGTGTGTGTGTGTGTGTGTGTGTGTGTGTGTAAATCAACAGAGGACTCCTGATTGTCTCTGAAGCTTCAACACAGCTCAGTCACCTGCTCTTGGCACAGCCAACTCCTTGCCCACCTGCTTCCCTGTTTACCTGTCTAGACTTATTCCTAACTTTGGTACTTCCTAGCCCAGACGCAGCTGTGCTCTTTACTGCTGGCTTCCGTGGCTTCGGTCTCAAACCCTGACCCCAGCACATCCTTCTCTGCACTGATCTGGTTCTGCATCTTAACAATCCAGACTCCTCCCCAGCCCCCTTCTGACATCTTGTGATCTCCAATTCGGCCTCTTTAATTTGTACTTGTTCATTAAACCACATATGTACATGTGCACATACAAAGATGTTTGCCATGTGATAGGAGAGTCATTATTAGTCGTTAACTTTGGGAAAAAGTAGCTTACATTCCCCACGACCATATTACTGATAGGTGGGGATTACATCACAAATTCTTGTCACTAAACCTTTGAATTTATTAAAAATTCAATAAGTTCTGGCACGGAAAGACATGAACATGTTTGTCTATGTTTCTGACATGGTCTGCTTGAGAAAGCCCTTCCCTAATTACAGATCTTCAACTGTCAACTACCTAGTCCTAAGAAAAGAGTACACATAATTAGAGCACTACCTGTACCAAAGCATTTTATCATGAATGTAAAGGCAACTCAATATGAAAATACCTTCATTTGCTCATGAATTTCTCAGGGTCCACTGTGACTTGTGGAACACCCCTATTTCCATTATCGCTGAATGGAAGACTGCTCATCTGACTTTAAGAAAGGCTCAATGTAGGAAAAGAACAATCTCAATGCTGCACAAGGAAACACATGGACAATGAGGAAGTAACTCAGCAAGGCAATTTCTTTTTGCAAAAAGAGCACATTACAATCCAAACAGGACTAGCAAGCAGCACACGTGGCTTCTGTCTTTCATCCCTAAAAAGAGGAGACAACTGCCCATTTTTCATTGGCTAAGGCTCAACCTCGAAGTCTACTTCTGATTGCCTAATTTGGAAAGTGGCCTGAAAGAAGTGAAGGAAAAAGGGAAGAGATGCACTACTCTGTCCCGGGCCATCAAATTCTGGGGATGCAGTAGGGCTCGTGCATAAGCAAAAGCTTCACCAGGTAGGGGTTAAAAATTTTGAATTCCTTTGCATGAACATTTTTACAAGGTAAGAAGGATTTATACTGGTCTTTAGCAGACTAGCTACCTTTGTTGGGTGGAAGGGAGGTCTCACAAGAGCAAAGGTTAAAGGAGGCCACTAGGGGAGCCCAAGTCCACCTTTGTTTTAGCTCAGGCATTACGAATAACAAACACCCTTTTCTCAAAAGGAGGCAAAATACGGGAAAGAATCCTTCTCACATTTGATTATCATAATCTCCCAAAGACAAGGAAAGCCTTCTACGTCCTGCTTGCTAATCCGCCCCCCTCCCCCCCCCACACACACAAGGAAAAATTACTATTCATTTTCCTATACTCAGCATTCTTACCAAGTTTCCTCTGGATTCTATTCTTATCTTAATCAAGAACAAAGGTCTTTACAATACTACCAGACTTCACCCCCTAGTCCAAGTTTAGAAACTGCTGAGCTCTATGGCCTCTGGGCAAGTCTGTCTACTGTGCCTCACAAAGGAAGAAGAAACAAAAAGCAGAGGAAAGAATGTTTAGCCCTAAGCTTTCTTTCACATCTGTATGATCTGCCTAGGAATCCCCAAAGCACTGGAAGATAAATAAACCCTGGCCTATTCTTCCTTTGTTTGAAGAACTCGGAATTAACCCTCAAGGAGATTTTCTTCTTCGAGGTTTGGACTTGGGGAGGCCCTTTTCTCTTTGTGTAGATGACGTGAACGGATCATTTGCATCTATAAAGGGAAAAAGGAAAAACTGAGAGGTGGCCACTTTTGCAGAAGAGACTATAAAGGAGCCTCTAAGGGAGAGGACCCTGCATCATGAGTGGGAAACAAAAAGCAGAATTTTCAGGGGCCTCATTTATCCTCATTCTGTCCTTAAATAGCTCTCTCTGCAATCAAACATGTTTCACATCACCAGTTTCAAAACTACGACTCCTCTCATCATGGAAAAAAAACCCAGACACAGTCTTATACACTCTCTCTCTCTCTCTCTCTCTCTCTCTCTCTCTCTCTCTCTCTGTGTGTGTGTGTGTGTGTGTGTGTGTGTGTGTGTGTGTGTGTGTGCATGTGTTGCATGTCTGTAAAATCCAGTATTACACATAAAATTAACCCAGTGTTACAAACAAGCAAAGAAAAACAGTAAATATAAACTGAAAACCTCACCACCTCCTCCAACAACAGATTTCCTTCATAAATCAAACAATGCTCAAAAATACATGTGTAATTTGTTCTCAGTAAAATGGTGCTTCCTTTATTAAACCAAAGTATACTTTCCTCAGAGAAAGGACAAAATGCATAGCAACTGAAGTAAAGTGGATAAAATAAAGAGATAATAAAGATGAAAGAGAAGCAATCATAAATCACTAGAAATAGAACAGAAGCAAGGTCAAAGTTATAATACCATATGGGTACATTTATGATCTATGTATCATGGGCCAGGAGAGTTTTTTTTTTTTTTTTTTTTTTTTTTTTGTAAAGGAGGAGGCTGTGAACAAAGAGCAGTGCTCACACATACCTTGGGAACCGTGTTAAATTGCACACACAAAGGCAGCAAGGACTCTGCAGACCTGAATAAGGTAGTAGCTTTCTGCCTCTACCTGAATACTCTCCTGCACCCCTCAAGCACAATCATGAAACACATTGTAAGAGGAGAGGAAAGCCTTGGGCTACAGGAAAAGCCAGCCAATAATAGAGTTCTGTAGAAGTCAGAGAATGTTAGCTTTGATTTTTATCAGATAAACAATAGTGATCGTCATGGTTTGCACGCAGGTATTTAATAAGAGGCTTGATGGAATTCAGAATGCTAGGCTGCCCATCATCTTTTTTTCATGCCATGGAGAGCCATCTAGGGGATCACTATTTTTAATTTTTTTTTTTTTTTTTTTTTTTTTTTAGATTTGTTACTTTTATTTCCTGTGCATGTGTGTTTTGACTGCACATCTGCATGTGCACCACATATGTGCCTGGCACCCAAGTAAACCAAAAGAGGGTATCAGATCTGCTGAAACTGGAGTGAAAGGTGACTGTGAGTCAACATGTGCATGCCAGAAATCGAACTGAGTCTTCTGGAAGAGCAGCCAATTCTCTTAACTGCTGAGCCATGTCTCCAACCCTAATTGTTGTTTCTAGAAATAAGTAGGTGGGACAAGTAAGGCTTCCAGTTCCATGCGGATGCTTCCAATAATCATCCCGAAACTGCGTGAACAGTGAAAGTCAAATAACATGTGCAGGCTTAGATTTTTCAAAACCTACGTTATTTAGGGTTCTTAAACACTTGAACCTCACTGAATGTTGTCGACCTGTTTAGACATTGTTCCTTTGGCCAGTTCTACTTTTTGTTATCAGGATACCAGCAGTCCAGTCCAATTGCCAACGTCAAACAGCAACAGGAATCCATAGCGGCAGAATGATTCAGCAGAAACTTCAAGGCTCCACCAAACTGGCATGAATCTGTGGAATGGGCCAGAATCAGCCGGAGTACCGTGAGAAGTTCTCTGGAATGTTTGAAGACCAGCAAAGCGTTGCACAGCATAGAATGCCAAAAACTCATCTCACTGTCCATGGTTCTTTTTATACTTGTTCCCGCCATCACACTCATGGGTCTGCTCCTAACAAAACATCACATGCCTTCTCAAGAGACACCTTCCAGAAAAACATCACTGGCTTTCTGCAGAACACCATGTGACACAACTGAGTCTTCAAAGAAACCAGAAACTTCCACTTCAGAAATGAGTCATCTAGAAGAGTGTTGAGATCAAGCTGCACCATGACCTAAATTGGTTCATATTGTAAAATCCAATAGATTGACTCCATATTGAGTGCAAATAAAAAAGCAAGATGATTCTGAAACCTGGTGGTACAGAAACACCACCATCTGTCCTGTAACACCGATAGTGCCCAAACTGATAAATAGTTTACTCTTTAAAGCAGAAGGGCTACCACTCTATAAATTTCTCATAGTATATGGGACTATGGGAACACATGGAAATGTTAAAATACGTATCAAGAAAACTAGGTCCAAGAACTTATCAGACATATTAGACTAAAGAAAGAATTCCTCACCTGGAGCCTAAAAGTGGAGAGCAGCTAACACTGTAATGGCAATAGCTCCACTAACCTACCATTTGACCATCTGGTGTGTGTGTGCCACAGGCAGAGAACGCATAACTGTCCCAAGGGTTTCAGTTCCACCTGGTTCCTACTGTTGATTCTACCTATTTGAATTGCCAGCCATCCACCTGTCTGTTCATTTGGACTCAGTCTCTTTGCCTCTACAGCTTCCAAGGACCCACTTTTATATATTTGGTTTATGCTCTTAGTCTGGTACCGTCGGTTTTGTCTTCATCAGCCAATCTTATTTCTATACATGTATTTATCCTTATCAAATGTAAACATACACTGAACATTTTCCCCATGATATTTGTGCCTTTGTCTCTGAAGTTCCTTGCACTTCTTTGATGAAATAAATTCTTTATATTTTTTGATATAGTTCTATGACACCCAACTTTTAGAGTTCAACTTGATCCCAACATTTAGCTTGACTCTGACTGGGCAGCCTGATTTTTACAGCAGCAGGAGTCTCCAACAAACCTCTAGTTAGCCTTGTTTTGTTATCTTTTTTTTCCCCACAGAAACCATTTTGGCATGCTTATCATATTGTCACTCTGCCTCTCTTCAACCTCTTTGAAAATCCTTGAACTATGCTATAGCCTCTTTAGCCCTTTTGAAGCCATTTTGTAGTGTGTGTGTGTGTGTGTGTGTGTGTGTGTGTGTGTAAGAGAGTGGGTGGAGGGAGATTTGAGAGTGATGATCAGCAATAAAAACTGGAATAAAAGAAACTAGATAACCTCAATGTCTACCAAAGAAAGTGGTGCTTCTTGGCAAATGCTGCCAACGGAACCAACATACTTGGTGAATTTATTGTCATATAATAAATTCTGACATCATGGGAAGACACAGATGTGTTCATCCATGTTTTTGACATAGTACAAACATGACAGGCAGAAAGATGTGATGCTTTTCCTACCACCATGAGGGCCATAGCTAACACTTCCACAACAAAAGACAAGTTAACAAGAGAAAAGTATAATGGATTTATTTCCTAAAGAAGCACAGGGGACTTTGGAGACAAAGGCACAAACATCCATGGGGAAAACCTTCAGTGTAAGCTTACGTGTGTGATAACGACGTATACATGTATAGAAAGCAGGATTGGCCAGAGAAGATGCAACCTATGATAATAGACTAAGAGCATAAACCAAGCAAGACTGGTCCAAATTCTTCAGCCTTCTCTGTGCAACTTTCCTGTCTCTGAGGTACAGGACACAACCCTTCCTGGGGGGTCTTATGACCTGTATCTTATGACATAAGTCAGAGGTGATTTGTTTTTCATTTTTTAATGGCTGTCTCTTACACAGGGAAATTGGAAAGGTTAAAGCAGTAGTTCTTAACTTGTGGGTCATGATGTCTTTGAGAGCCACATATCAGATATCCTGCATGCCAGATATTTACATTACAATTCATAACAGCAGCAGAATTTCAGCTATAAAGTAGCAAGGAAATAGTTTTATGGTTAAGGGTCACTGCAGTATGAGAAACTGTATTAAAGGGTTGCCGCATTAGGATGGCTGAGAACCACTGAATTAGAATAACACTTGTAATTTTTTGAGACAGGGTCTCTCTATGCATCTCAGGGCTTACTTCCAACTAATGACCCTCCTTGGTCTCCCCAGTGCTAAGATTACAGGCATGAGTCACAATGTGGAGGTTAGAGTGATAACTCTGGGTTACATGGTTTAGTGTGAGTCTTGTTTTCATGATCTGCTGTAGAGAAGATAAATTCTGGCTTTCATCATTTGCCTAGAAAAAAAGAAAGGAGGACCCCAAAAGTCAGAGAGGCCAAGTGAGGGAGGCCTTACATTGTCATTTAGTTCAAAGTACTGAGCATGCCTAAGTGTCACTGTTTGATCTATTACCTTTTGAAGTTCAGCCATCATAAGCCCAAAAGGCCAAAGGAATAAAAGGTATTAATCAAAACTTAGAAGCTAAAGTGAAGACAAGATCAATGATGAGCATAGGAGATCAGAGGACACTGTTAATTAACTATAAGAACATCAGATGGGATGGTTCTGATATACCCAGAGTTCTTGTGTAGTCAAGACAAAAAATGAACTCAAATACTCTGCTTGCAAATGATTAGCTAGAAGGATAACAGAGCTTAGGCTTAGCCAATCAGAAACTGCCAACTAGCCTCTAACCAGAGACCTTGAACTGAAATGAGCCAGACAAGGTTAGTGCCCACATTGAGCAAATATTTCCTTTGCCTCGGTTCCACGTTTACCTAACATTGACGTAAAAGAAAATGCTGCTTTAAGGAAATATGAACGTAGTTTATTCTGTTGGAGCCAAATGTGATAGGTCATGGCCTGGGGACAGGGAGTCAAGTTACCTTGAATGACATGTTCCACCATGGCAAAGTTCCATGAGTTTTTGCCATCACAGAAAAGAAAGACATGGATCAGTGAGTTTACAAAACACACATTGTTGGTAGGCAGCAGGTAAGTACAGTCTTCTATAAGCTCAGGGTGTCGGCGGTACTGCGTTTCTGAGCTCTGGGGCTGTTGCAGCCCTGAGGCTAGAAGTTGGTAGGAAATGGCTTTATTAAAGGCAGATCAAGGTCACCTTGGCTCTTGATTGACAGCATTCCATAGCTCCAAGAGGGATGGTCTAGCCCGCCACGATCAGCCTGCAGGCTCTTCACTGTCACTGTGGCTCTTTCAGAGATCTTCGGTTCACTTCTTGTAACCACCTTGCACTCCTTCAGTCTCTACTATCCAACTTATGAATCACATCTTTCTTTAATAGTTTCTTTAAAAATGTAAATATGCCTTAGTTTATCATTTTGCCGTTCTCAAATTAAAGGGCTTAAAAGAAGTCCAGCAGAGACTATGGAAGTGTGGAAGTGAGACAAGATAGAAAGACAGAGAAAATTGAGAGGACCTGAGAAGAGCTTAGGGGACCCTCACCCTGGGGTCTGGTTGGATGTTCTTATTACCTGAAAGTCAAGAAGCTTCAACACAGCTGACTAAACCAAGATTTCCTAAACATATCTCAAACAATGCTTAAAACAACGAACGACCCATGTTGACTCTAAGCCAGAAGGTCTGTGTACTTGAGTTTTATTGTGGTACCATTCTTCTCTCAACTCAAAGTCTAGATAGTGCAACTCATAAAACTGCCTTATTATCTTATTTTCAGGGCCCGGGAAGATGGCTCAGTGGTTAGGAATGCTTGCCGCTCTTTCTAGAGGACCCAAGTTTGGTTCCAGCACCCATACCAGAGAGTTCATACCTGCCTGCAACCCCAGCTCCAGCATGTCTGAAACCCTTCCTGGCCTCCTCAGCCCTGCACATGCATGGCATATACTCACACAGAAACATGCACATACACATATAGATAGATAAATAAATAATAAATCTTTAATAATATTCATTTGCAATAAGAAATTCCTTAAAGTAGGGAATTTAAATCATAGTATTTTAATTTAGCGTTTAAATTTCAGTTAAATTTTTAGCTTTGCTTAGTCTTTAAAATGGTGTGTGTGTGTGTGTGTGTGTGTGTGTACACAGATGTGCATATGACATAGCATGTGTGGAGGTCAGAAGACAGCCTTCAGGAGTTCTCTTTTTCTATCGTGAGATCTGAGTATTAAGCTCAGGTCATAAGACATGGAAGGCCAGCACTTTAAACCACTGGCCCTTAGCTTTCAAATCTTGCTGTTAATTCTATCTTTTGAGGAAAGCAATTTAGAAAACTATAGGACCACATAAGCAATGGTTATAAAGACCCTTACTTGCAACTCTCTCTCTAAAAGCCCACACTTGTGTCTTAAGATTGTGTACTATTCTCTACCTGTGTGACTCTCAAAATACTTCACAAACTGGTGAGTTTTGCTTTATTCTGGCTCGTCCTAAAATTCCTTTCTGTGAGGCATGAAGGATCCAACTTTGTTTAAGTGGAGGCTGCTGAGGGGGAAAGGCTCTCCTCGGGTTGCTGGCAGCGTCACTGTGGTGTGTCTCCCTGTCACAGAGGACAGAAAGAACTGACATAAGCTTATTCTCAACACTGCAGCTCAGAAGGTCTAATGGTTGTGACAGCCCTCGCAGGTGGGATGCTAAGAGGTGGCGAACACACATGTCATATACTCACACAGAAACATGCACACACACACACACACACACATAGATAGATAATAATAACATTCATTTTCAATAAGATGTTCCTTAAGGTAGGGAGGGAGGGCTTGAGCTGAAGTACCGAGTACCCCAGTGTGACCCCAGCAGCCATGCCTCAGAGCTGCCGAGCAGAGAGCAAAGGAGGATGAAAGAGTCCTGAGTTCTGACTCTGAGTCACCTGGGGATGGCAAGTCACTGAAGAATTACCCCTAGGTCCCTGTTAAGCCTCAGTCCTGCAGAGAATGGCCCCAGGATAAAAACAACAGGAAATCCCAGTTTTATTTACTTATTCTGCGTGTGCATATAGTATGTGTGTGCATGTGTGCATGCGTGCTGCAGTCTGTGTGTGGAGAGCACAGGACAACCTGCAGGAGTTGTTCTCTCCTTTTATCATGTGGGTCCCAGGCCTTGAACTCAGGTCATCAGACTTTCCAGCAGGTACCTTTACTAACTAAGGTATGTCACTGGCACAAGAAAGAATTTTCTGGACCCCATTCCCACCCCCCACGCCCAAAAGCCTGACTTGTTTCTATTCTACTGTGAACATAACATCAATATCATCTCTCTTGTTCTCACAATAAGAAAAGTGTTGTAAAAAACTGGAAACTGACCATTCTTAGAACCATCAGAGATGAGGTCACAGGGCAAACTTCCCCATTAAAATCTGGAGGGAAAATTGAGTGCAGCTTCCAAGAAGCAGAAGCTTTGGGGATGAAGCCTGCTGAGGAACTTTGATTATCATAGGCTAACTGCTGGAAGTTGGTGAAAAGCCCTCATGGATTCATCTAGAAGTCCTCCTAGGTTCCCATGAAGAAGATCACAAGAAAATCACCTCATGGTTAGGGCAAGAGAGAGTGAAATCATTTAAAGACAACCCAGAGAGCTCTATTCTTTTTAACACAGGCTTCTCACAACAGTGGTGGCACTAGACGGGCTTAGTGGGTCATTTATAAAGACAGAAAGGAGAGGACATAAAGTTGAGATGGGGCTTCTTAGAGGGGGTTGGGAGTGGGTGAAAAGGATCATATTTCATTGTGAAAGTGTATGAAATTCTCAAAGAATATGGTTAACAACAGCAGCAATAACAAAAAGGTAACGTTTTTGGTAGTACCTTACCTGACCTTAAAGAACTGACAAATAGACAATGTAACCTTCTTTAAGGTTTCTATTAGATACCCCTCTCATAGACAAGGAGACAGGGAGAGGAGGGAATGTATGGAATCCTGCTGGAGAGGTTGAAGTCTGCTGTTTCTGGATCGCCTCTGAGCTTGGCATAAAGATGGCAATCCCTTTCTCAGTGGGGTTCTCTCTTTGCCTGATCTGGGGACCCCTAGATCTCCTAAGGAGCATCACATAGCCCCCTAGGAAGATTACAGGCCCAATCCTTTCCTAATAGAACCTGTTCAGCAAGCACCTGGGGATTCCTGGATATACCCCACCTTATGCTAAGGTTATTAACCTTCAGCAAATAACCTTTAATCATACCTGGAAGTTCTCCCCCCACCCATGGGATAATTAAGTATTGCATTCTCCTTGTAATCGGACCCTGTGTTACTACATATAAATGAGGGACTGTACCACTGACTGTAAATCAAGTATCCTGGCACTCCTAGGCCCAGGGAATCAGACACATTCACACCCAAATTCCTCCCCACTGCCCAAAGATTATTAATCCCTGATTCATGAAAATAAAGGTTGTCTGGCTTACTCTATCACTCCACCACAACTGTCTGGGATTCATCATTTATTCCAGGGAGAGAAGGACTCCTGAAGAATTGTGCTGAACGTGCCAAGCTTCCTGGCCGCGCAGCTGACCTCTGCGTGAGCTTCTGCAGGTCACTAGAATGCAGGACTGCCTTGGCAGCCGCTGAAGCCCACAACATTGCGGCAAGATCTGTGCTGATCACCGGTGAGGCACCTGCCAGGCCTGCGTCTCACGGGACCTGCCTTCCAGGGTGTCTGCCCACATCCCCTGCCATGCTTAGAATAGCAGCTTAACCAAAGAGTTGTAACACAGTAGGATCATCACAGGCCTTCGGAGCACCTGAGTTTCCACTGTTATGTGATTCCAGCAATTTCACTCTAAAAGAGATGAACTGTAACACTCCATGGAAAACTCTTTCCACACCTTGGCCTAGTGCAGGAGCCTCACCCTAAAGTGCTCTAGACATTCCTGAGAGAAAGGAGACCTTTGACCTCGAGACCCATCCTGGACAGGTCCACTGGAAGTAGAACCTAGGCCACCCACTAGACACTGAACGACAGGAAAGAAGCAAAAACAGGGGCCGGAAGAGATGACTGAGTGAGTCTGTTGTTCTTGCAGAGAGCCAGGGTTCTATTCTCAGCATCTACATGGCTTACAAACATCTCTAACTCCAGTTCTACAGACTCTGATTCAGTCTTCTGGCCTCCGTGGGCTCCTGTATGTGTGTAAAGTACATGAACTCATGCAAGCACATGAAAGTTGTTGGGGACAGTAGGCCATATGGCCAATGTTCAGCCATCTTGTCAGAGCCTAGGTTTCTATCTCTCCAGCAGTCTGTTATTTACCAGAAACTAGCTGACCTTATTGTGGTTCAGCAGTTAGACTAAAGATAAGATTTAGACAGAGCCACCCTGTTGTAGTTTAGCAGTTAGATTAGATAAAGATAGCAAAATAGTCTGTGTGGCAGAACGTTGTGACCTGCTTGGAATTCCTTGCATCTTGAGATAGCCTACAGCTGGGTTGCCATAGCAGTATGCGTCCCAGCCCCCTGCCTTATAAAACCTTCTACCTGAAAAATAAAATTTGAGAGCTTGATCAAAGACTTGCTCTCCTTCTTCGTGTCTTGTGTTCTGTCCCTACACAGGAGAATTCTCCTCCCGAGCGTTAGTCGAACACCCGTTGGCTGGGACAGAAAATATTTCTTAATGATTCTTTTTAAAGGAATAAAGGCTGTTCAAAAAGTTACCACCCAATGACCCACAACCCCCTTTCTGACACCTTGAGATATAACTATAGGATTAAAGAGCCCTTGCCGCCACAGGACCTATCACTACATGAATGGAGTTTCATAGTAACAAAAGCCAATGTTCATGACACACTGGAACAAATAAGTTCTCATAAGAAAGTGTCATTGGGGAAACCCAAAGATGACAAGAATGATATTTTTAAAAAAAATAAAATGTCTGTATCAAACGATATTATCCTGAAAGAGTAAACATAAATAAATAGAGATGTTGCCAGACAAATAAAGTGTTTGTTGCTTATGGAAAGAAGTTCTTCTGTTTGTCCAACAACATGATGAACTCTCACAAAACCGTTAGCCAAGTTTACCACCTGCCTCAGGGTTAAAGTATGTCTATTATTCAGATTAATATGCAGAACTAAAACATGCTGGTGTTTTACAGGGCTTTGTAAGCAAAGATTACCGTGACTATGCACAGGTCATGTGTGTCTAGTTATAAAAAAAAAAAAAATAGCAGACACATTGGTATGTGAAGTATGGAGCCAGCAAGCCACAGTAAAGGAAGTTTCTTTTTTTTTTTTCATTTGGTACACAGTGGTATATGTTTTTTTTTTCAAACCCCCAAATAAACCTGTCCATTGAGGAGATGGAAGAGGAGTGTTTAGTTAGTGGAAGGGTGATCGAAAAAATTGATGAGTCTTTGGATAAAAACTTTAAAAGGAAAATTGAGGTAGTGATATTAAATTTCAGGTAAAGGATATTTCAGAATTTAAAAAAAAAAATCTTTATTTTTTAAAAGGAAAAAATTGTCCAACACACAAAAAGGAGCATTCCCTAATGATGAAAGGCTGAATTCTGCAAGATTTAACTCTCCTTGGTGTGCATCTGAACATTAAGCTTCAAAACGCATAGAATTGTCTGGAGGCACAGCTCAGCTCTCTGTGAGTGGACATTGAACATGCCTGTCCAGCAACACACACATTTAGCTGACAGAAAGCTGAAGGAAACAGTAGAACTAACCGCCATCGGCCAACAGGATCTAATGGACATTTACAGACACCTTCATTCGATAGAAGACATATTTTCTCAAGCTCACACAGAAACTTATAAGTACAGACCTTTCTGGGCCATAAAATGCACTCCAACAAACTCCCAACAACAGCGTAATGCAGAATATATTCTCTGAACACGCACAATTAAACTAGAACTCAGTAACAAGAAATAGCTAAAAACAGATCTCACAATGTTTCGATGCTAAACACGCAGCCTTGAGTAGGAAGGTGGCCAAAGATGATGTCTTTAGAGAAATGCTCAAGTATCAGAGACAAGCAAAAGTGAAAAGATCATTTCGGAGTTCCAGATATGCTTTCTATGCCCACAGAGCTGAGCTCTACCACTCCCTGCCCTGGGTACATGGATGGAAATGTACTCGTTAGAGATCTTGGTTTGAACTTTGCGCTCAGGGAAAACAGGCAGATACGGCAGCACTATCTGCTTATGGGAAAAAGAGCAACATTCCACAGATTATCTAACTGGTATTACTTTCCCACTTGCCTTACAAAAAACATAGTATCCAAGAAATATGTCCTATAGGCAGAAGATTGGCCAGAAAGATGCTGCTCTTTTATCCACGGGGCCCGGGAATAGGTTAAGTGACATGGTAAGAGAAAATTAAGGTTGTAAGTAAACCCTGGGTCACCTGGGGAGTTCAATGTAACTGCACTGGTCCTATTTAATATCAGTAAAGTAATATTGGGAGCTGAGCGATGAAAGAAAAAAGACTCCACTGAACGCCACTGGCCTTCAAGATGGAAGGGGTTGCAGGTAAGGAGTTTGCATATTGTGGTTTGGCTAGGAGTCCCCCAAAGGCTCCCTCGTGTGTTGAATGTCTGACCCCTAGTTGGCAGGTTTAGTCATCCAAGGCCATTGCACCATGAGGTCTCTGAGCTGATCAATGGGATTTTTAACCTGGTGGCATCACTGGGATGTGGTGACAACAAGAGACAGAGCGTGCATGGAGGGAGTAGTTGACAGGAGGTCTGCCTTAGAAGCAGATTATCTTCTTCAGTTCCCCCATGATGATACCAGGGAATTCTGGGTCCCCTCTTGAGGTTCTTAGTCTCATTAATTAGATAATTTAAAATAGAATCAAAGGGAAAGCTTGAGGACAACTTTAATCAGAGTTTAAAAGAAAAAAAAAAAAAATCCCGTGGCCGATAAGCTATAAATCCCATCAACTGTCTGGAGAACAATGGAAGACAGAAAAAGGGAAGCCATGCTGTTTTGAGTTACCAGCGTGGAGGCATTCAGCATGGCATCAGGACACCCTGTGGTAGAGAAGGGGCATTTAGAAAACAAGTAAGGAAGCCCAAAGCATCAAAAAATCACTGGATTCTGGCCAGCTTCTGAAAGGAGACAGATAACAAGAAAAAGGTGGCTTGTAGGGACTGCACCAGAAGGCAGACTTCTGAGAAAGAAAGGTGCAAGGTCTCACTAAAGAATAATTATTCTTAAGCCGGGCGTGGTGGCACACGCCTTTAATCCCAGCACTCGGGAGGCAGAGGCAGGCGGATTGCTGTGAGTTCGAGGCCAGCCTGGTCTACAAAGTGAGTCCAGGATGGCCAAGGCTACACAGAGAAACCCTGTCTCAAAAAAAAAAAAAAAAGAATAATTATTCTTGTCTGCCTCTTTAGTGGGGCTTACAGTGTAGCTGCCCCTAGGAAGCTAGGTGTTTTCTCTGGGTTAGGTGACAGGCCTGCCCTGCTGGAATGTCAGGTCTCCGCCGAGCAATCTTTTGACCAGAAGGGGAGGGGGTCTTCCCTTAACAGGGCTTTATCGGAACTCTAACACTGCCATGTGGTGAATGGCCTCTTCTGTTGCCTATTCCTGTTGCCATGACAGTCTGCATCACTGGAGACCAGGCACAATGGATCTGGCCAAGTACGGACTGAACCCTCTGGCATCATAAATCTTTGCATTTCCATTTCTAATGACAGAGACGTCGACTAATGCATGGAGTGACTGATAGACTCTGGAAAGGACAGTAAACAGATTGTCCTCTCTAGTCCTGAAAAGGAATACACACTCCCAGCGACACCACTTTTGTCCACACTTGTCTCCAACCTCTGACTTCTGGGACTAAAAAAAAAAAAAAAAAAAAAAAAAAAAGCCAGACTTTTGATTTTTTTCCACCAACACATGGGTGGTCATTTGTAGTAGCATCCAGAGACACCAGTTAGAGCCCCCTTCTGTCAGCACAGACCACTCCAAAGGAAAACATACAGAAATTCAAAGTCTGAGTCTCCTGTAAAAATATCTAAGAACCTGTACACCCATCTTACAATGAAACCCCACTTTCCAGAGCCAAATTCACCCACACAGTACCTAAATCTACAATACAAATGAATAGCTAATGACCATTAGATACTTGAAAATGCTTTGAACATGAAAGAGATCCCAACGGACAGAACAGACCTGGAGAGACACAGAGGGGAGAAGAAGGGGAGCCCTTTGAAAATGTATTTGCTATCTTCAAAGGGAGAAGAGAGGCTACCGAACCTATAGAGTGAGACACTGAGTTAATAGGAAGGGTCAGACCGTCAGCTTGCATACAACTCAGAGACCTTAACTATTATCAAAAGCTATTCATTTTATTAACCACTCAAAAGATTTAGGTGATCTTGACATGCAAAACAGAACATTCTGAAACGGCTTCCTTGGAAGGCTGTGTTCTTCCTTGCCACTTTAAAACGTAACATCCTTCCTGGGACTGGAGAGATGTCTCAGCAATCAAGAGCACCGCCTAGTCTTCCCGAGGAACTAGGTTCAATTCCCGACATGCACAGGTGGCTCCCACCACCTGTAACTCCAATTTCAGGGTGTCTGATGACCTCTTCTGGCCTCTGTGGGCACCGGGTACACACCTGGCACACAGGCAAAACACTCACACACATTAAAGAAACAAACAAACATCTTTCTTTCCAATTTAAGGCACGTATAGGATGTAGCAGGCACATCTTTAATCCTAGCACTAGGGAGGCAGAGGTAGGCACATCGCTGAGTTCAAGTCCAACCTGGTCTACAAAGGGTGTTCCACACCAACCAGAGAGGCATGATGAAACACTATCTGAAGTATATTAAACAAACAAACGAACCAAATGCTTCTAAGTTTCACACAAAAGGCAGTAGTTACACTGAGAAGTTCTTTTATTCACACACACACACACACACACACACACTTTCCCTTTTTATACTCGGACAAGTGTACAGCCAATATTGATGTTTTCAAGTAGGTCACACCTCTGAGAAGGCTCATACTTGACACCTGCAGACGGAAAGCAGCCTCTCCAGACCAGGTAGGTGTGCCCTGCTTAGAGGACAACAGAAGTGACAGTTCTTGCCTAGAGATACTATCTTTTTTTTTATCTACAAGTTTTAAGAATTGAATTAGTTGTGTCTTTCTTATCTTTGGTATCTTCCATTTTGGGTCAAGTAGAATAAATTGCTTTACACACACACACACACACACACACACACACACACACACACACACACACACACACACTTTCCCTTTTTATACTCTGACAATTGCTTAGCTAATACTGATGCTTTCAAATAAGGTCATACCTCTAAGAAGGCTCATACTCCAGACCTCCGTATTGAAAACAATCTCTCCAGACCAGGTGTGCTACTAACTTCTTTTTCCAAGATGGCATAAAAGGAACCCTTTAGGAAGCTGTTAAAAATCAGCACTATGATCACGGAAGTAAATGTTTGAATAGAAAGGTTGAAGCAATACTCAAGAACTCTCCTCTGAGGTACAACAAAAGACTAAAGAGGCAGAAATAGAACAAGATCCATGTGCCCAAAGGTCACCTCAGGAAGGAGCACAGGAAGGAGCATGAGGAAGCGATGCTGAAAGTAACAAAAGAATTCTTGTACCTAAGGAAAAAAGGTCTCAGGCTTGAAGTGGACATGTACATCTGCACCCCACACCCCACACCCCACACTCCACACTCCTCCGCACACCCCACACCCCTGCCTCGTGCCTTAGAAACCAGCACAGTGATGGAGGAAGTGGTTGTGGTGCAGAAACTGCACCAGGCTGACTATCGTGACAGTTTTCTCAGCACTCTCTGTTTTTTGTGTAACCTCACTGTATTGCCCAAGGTGAGAAGAAGGAGGAGGAGGAGGAAGGGAAGGGGGAGGAGGAGGAGAAGAGGGAGGGGGAGGAGAAGATGAAGAAGGTCTTTGAACAGATTCAGAGAATCCTAAAACCCTGGGAAGGAAGGGGTGCACAGACATAAAAATTGGGAGTCTGCATAATATCACAAGTCAATGAGCACAGAAACCCCTCCCATCTCTGTCTCTATGCCCGCCCCTTCCCAGAGTGTTGCAGCTAAAAAAAAAAAAAAAAAAAAAAAAAAAAAGTGTAGTAACTTGACAACTGAGATAGATAGAATCTCAAAACCAAGGTCTGACTGAGCTCCTTCCCCCTGCCCTCTCCTCTTTCTCTTCAGGAAAAGCTTTCTGCACATTTTCCCATTTATCTGAAGCCTAGATCCATGGAGGAACACAACTGCTTTCAAATCCCCTGTCTGAAGTCTCTCTGATCAAGAAAGAAAAGATGAAGCCCTTACTCAAGAGGAGGAAACTGAAAGTCAAATTCCACATCTATTGCCAAAGGAGCTCTAATCTGAGCCATTAAATAGTCTCTGGCTTCTTTTATCATTTACCATCCCTCTAAAATTCCCACAGCCCTGTCTCCCTTCTCTGTCATCAAGTTTACACATACTTTGGTGCTATTTGTTTGTTTGCTTTTGAAAGCCCAGCTGAGGTCTCATGTTCTGTGTGAGTCCTGTATACATGTGTACATTAATGCATTGTGATACACTTCTCTTACTAACCTGTCTTTTGTTATAGAGGTATTGACTATGGGTAGCCTCTATGATGGCCGTAAGAGGGTATCTTGCTCTTCTATTGCCGGGAAGAGACACCATTTGCAAGGCAACTCATAAAAGAAAGCATTTAACTGGGGACCTGAATACAGTTTCAGAGGGTGAGTTCATAACCATTGAGAGAGTGGGGAACACGCTGACAGACAGGCTGTCCAGCAGGGTGCTAGAAAAGTAGCTGAGAGCTTAGTTCTGATCCACAAGATGGAGGCAGAGAGAGACTTGGCCAGGTATGGGCTTTTGACCCAGTGACACACCTCTTCAACAAGGCCACACCTCCTAATCCTTCCTAAACAGTAACTGGGAACCAAACATTTAAATATATGAGCCTGTGGAGGCCATGCTCATTCAGACACCACAGGGAGGCCACTCTCTTTATACTCCTGAAGTTACATGAAAGCTCTTTCTTATCTCTATGAGCAGAGAGTGATGGGCTCCAGAAAAGAGAGGGATGCAAGAAATCCTGCAAATGGTACTGAGGAGACAACCTAAACCAACTGTAAGCAAATCATCTAGTGAAGAAAACAAGCAGCCAGAGAATCCAGAGCAGGTGTTTGTATGTCTCCAACATTACAGGCAGGAATGGAGAAAGGACAAGAGGGAGGGAGGATACAGAGAGAGATGGTGGGGGGAGGTTATTTCATATATATGTAGTGTTATTTCTAGATGCAAGTTCTGATTTTCCAAATGAATATACCGCATATGGATTATAGTAGATAATATATTTATATGGTTCAAAACATGCATGAAATATCTGTTTTCATTCATGACCCCAGCCATGTGACCACCAAATACACATTTTATTGGTTTGTTGAATGTTGTTTCAATGTTTTTTAATATGAAAATGTTTGTATATCATTCATTTTAAAGCTTCATTTAGGTGTGTACATGTGTGTGCGCATGTGTGTGCATGCACACCCATGTGCATGTTTGTGCATATATGTATGTGTAGGTCTCTGGGTGTATGTATGTGTGCCTATGTGTGTATGTATGTGAAGGAGTATGTGTCTGCAAGTGTGTGTATATGTTTGTGCAACTATAAATATGTGGTTTATGGGGGTTGGTGTGGGTGTACATGTGTGTGTGAGCGCATGTGTTAATTAATATATATGCATGAACATACACATTTGTGCACTCAAGGTTGATTGTTGAGGGTCCGAGTATATCTGTATGTGCATATATCTCTGTAAGAGTAAGATTTTACATATTTTCACACTTATATCTCTCCCCTTATAGAACATATTCTTGTCCTTACTTATTTGTGTGTGGGAAAGCTCATGTGCACACTTTTTATTATTAAGGAAAAGAAAGATTGGCCATAACAACACCAATTTCTTTCTTTCTTTCTTTCTTTTTCTTTTTCTTTTTTTTTTTTTTTTTTTTTTTTTTTTTTTTTGTTCCTTCATTTTGGATCAATGGCAACAATTCCTGGAAAACACAGTAATCAGCATTCTCAGAACCAAAACCATTAATTTTCCTGGATTTTGCCGCTCCTCACCCTTCAAAGGCCTGTAATGGCTGCCAGAAGCCATGTCTGAGTTCATGGTCCTGCTGTAGTGTCCACGGGCCATATGGATGTCTGTAGACTATGCAGAGCCCATGTTTTGGTACATGGTCCTGCTGTAACCATGCTGATATCTGTGGCCACTCCTGTTACAGCTAAGGACCATGCGATGTCTGTGGTTTGTGCTGCCAACTGAGGCCATGTTGATGTTGGTAAGGTGTAATGCCTCCTGGGGCATGCACATGTGGGTGGCCTCTTCTGACAACTGAGGCCGTGTTGATGTCCATGGCCTGTGTTATTGTCAAAAGCCATGTTGATGTCCCTGGCCTATGCTGTTGTCTGAATCCATGTTGATGTCCATTGGCTGGGCTGCCACCAATGACCATGTCAGTGTCCATGGCCTGTACAGCCACTAGAGACCACACTGAGGTCTGTGACACATGCCATAAACCATGTGAAAGTCCATGACCACTTGTCCTGTTGTCTACAAAGGACAGGAAACTTGTTCTGCAGTGGCATCAGTGAATACAGACCCACATTTGAGAGAAACATACAAGGCTTCTGTGACAACTCCTCCAACATAACAGTCTGGACAGGAAGCCATGAAGGAGAACTTTTTGTTGTTGTTGTTATTGTTGTTGTTGTTTGTCTGTTTTTGTTTTTCGAGACGGGGTTTGTCTGTGTAGGCTTGGCTATCCTGGTTTGCTTTGTAGACCAGGCTGGCCTCGAACTCACAGAGATCCACCTGGCGCTGCCTCCCAGAGTGCTGGGATTACAGGTGTGCCCAAGAGAACCCTTAAGTTGTGATAAGGATGCTGAAGTGTAGATCTCCACATTAGTTGCCTACAGGCAGGCGTCGGGGTGGGGAAGGACTCACTGTTCCTTAAGGTGCTGGCCACTGGAAATTTGACTATGCTCCAGTGAGTATTTGGAGACTACAAATTGGATTTGTTTTTTTTGTTTTGTTTTTGTGGTTTGTTTTGTTTTTTATCTCTCTTTGGAGGGGAGAACAAGAAAGGGCAGACCTGAGAGGACTGGGAAGTAAGGGTGACTGAGTGATTATTTGTAATTCCCAAATAATCAGTAAAAATATGTTTAAAAAGAGAGTTTGCTCTAGACCCAAATATGAGAAATCATCTTGTGGGTCAGAAATAAACTCTCAGCTACCCCTCAAGCACCATGACGGTCTGCCTGCTGCCATGCTCCCTGCCATGGTGGTCATGGACTAATCCTTAAAATGGTAAGCAAGCTCCCAATCAAGTGCTACCTTTTACAAGTTGCCTTAGTCATGGTGTCTCTTCACACAATAGAATGGTAATTAAGACAGCAAGGGAACCCAAACTCCATTTACCAACATGGAAGTGGTTTCATGAAGTTTTTATAGTAACAGAATAAAAAAATTCACAAATCAAGCCACTTTTCAAATACATTGGTAGAAATATCAAAGAAGCAGCTCACAGCCAAGGGAGGTGAGGCCTCAGATGCACATTGTCTGATAAGATTCTTAGCTCTTGGATAGGTAGAAACTAATGGTCACTTACATCAATCATTCCAAAGATTTTTATCTATTAGTCATGGGATGTCAGGTCATGCACAAATGTGGGCAAGGAACCAAGTAAGTGGCAATTCAGCTCTTGACCTGCAATATTCCAACCTCTCGCTGGATCTGAAGCTCCAATGAGCTAAGCTGTACAGCAGAGGGTTCCGTTGGAGCCTTCCGGGAACTTCCCTTCACCCCTTCCCTCTTTTTCCTTTTGCCCACTTTTCAGACGCACCATAAAATACAAAGGCAATAGACGGAAGTTATAGTGGCCACAGTTCTCTATTCAGTAAAGGCGTCAGCACATCCTACTGAAAACCTAAGGTGGGAAATAGCATCACTGTGTGTTATTTAAGCTGTGGAAATAAGTGCCATTGAGCAATAGTTGAACTAAGCAAAATGAGGGCGCAACAGAGGGTCACCAGAGCCCCAAACCGCAGGACCCAGCTCTGCGTCTCAACACTCATTCTTAAGGTAAAAACAAACTTGCCTTAACTTCCAACCAAAACCGAAGGAAGAGAACTCTTCAGTCTGTTCCTCCTTTGCTAGAGCAGTGCCACAAGCTGCAGAAAATAGGAAACAAAGTCAGGAAATGAGCTTATGTCTGCTTAGCTGTGGGCCAGAGTTGAAACCGGGGCAAGTATCTTTCTATTTTTGCAGTGTGTCACTTTCATGGGGTACTCACTGCAGAGAAATACAGCAGTAGAAGAAGAATTTCTAAAATGAAACATAATACTTGAAACCAAGCTATACAAGAGCCACAGCTTTTAAATTCAAATTTTAAATCATCCTGCCAATGAAGTATATTTTGAAAACTGATGTTTCTGTACTCTCTTTTCTAAACTAGGATAGAGCAGAAGAGGCTGATGTGGGGGTGACTACAAATTAAAGTCCTGTCTAGCTACAGAATGAATTCAAGGTCAACGTGGGCAACTTAGTGAGGCCCAGTCTCAAAGCCCAAAGCAAAACAAAAACAAAAACAAAAACAAAAAAAACAGCAACAGGTGTGCTGGTTAATTTTTTTTTTTTTTAATCAATACAACAAGCTCACTGGGCATGGTGGCACACACCTTTAATCCCAGCACTCAGGAGGCAGAGGCAGGTGGATTTCTGTGAGTTCAAGACCAGCCTGGTCTACAAAATGAGTCCAGGACAGCCAAAGCTACACAGAGAAGCTCTGTCTTGAAAACAAAACAAAACAAAACAAAAAACAAACAAACAAATAAAAAAAAACCCCACAACAGACAACAAGTTCAAGTTGTCTGGGAAGAGGGAATCTTGACTGAGAAAACACCTCCATCAGATTGCTCCTTAGTAAGTTTGTTAAAAAGCTTGTCTGGTATTTTGTTGATTAATGATTTCTGTGGAAGGGTCCAGGCAGCTGTAGGCAGGGTCACCCCTGGGCACACGAGCAGGTTGAGCAATCTCTGGAGAGACAGCAAGCCAGTGAGCAGCAATCCTGTGGATCTCAGCTGCAGTTCCTGCCTCCACATCCTTCAGTGATGGGCATATAAATAAGACAGGGCCTTTCCTCTCCCGGTAGTTTTTGTTCATCGTGTTTATCACAACAGAAAGCACACTAGGTCAGACAGGCACGGTGGCACATGCCTTCCACCCCATAACTCTCAGGAAGATCTCTGTGAGTTCTGGGCCAGCCTGGTCTACATAGCTAGTTCCAAGCCAGCCAGGGCTACATGGTGAAGTCCTGACTCAAATATTTATTAATTGATCAGTTAATGAATTAGTTAAACACAGCCTGGGATATAGTTGAATGCTAGACTAACTGGGTAACATGTTGAGACCCTAGCACGGGGGTGAAAGAAGGGGGCATTTGAGTCCAAGTACAAGGTAAATAAGTGGAGAGTGACAGAAGCTGGCAACAAGCAAATAAAAAATGAGAAGAAAAAAAAATATGTTTTTCTTGCAGTGCTGGGGATCAAGCCCAGGGCGCTGGTCACGCATGCTGTTCAATTCCCATGCCCCAGAGCTACATCATAGGTCACACAGGCAAATAGGAACATATTCCCAAAGTGTCACACAAAGTATAAGCCTCAGTGTGGTGGTGTGAATAGGAACGGCCCCATGGACTCCTGTGTCTGAATGCTTGGTCCATAGGGAGTAGCACTATTAGGAAAAAGTGTGTCACTGAGGGTAGGCTTTGAGGTCTCAGATGCTCAAGCCATGTCACATGTGACGTTTACTTGCTGCTTCCTGCTCCAGATGTCGAACTGCCATGTTTCTAGCTATGACGATAATGGACTAAACCTCTGAAACTGTAAGGCAGCCCCAATGCAATGTTTTCCTTTATAAGAGTTTGCATGTTCATGGTGTCTCTTCACAGCAATAAAAACCCAAAGACACTCATAGAAGATTGGATGACTGGTTAAGTTTTTATAATGTCTAGCATTACATAAAGGAATAGCATCTTAGACTTCTTGGATCGGAAGAGGTGGTTATGCAAGGGGAGGTTCCTGAGAAGAACGGGGGTCATCAAAGACCATTACGTATACAGAAGATGTTTCCTCAAGTAGCAGTCCTTAGAAGGCCATCTATGATAACCACCAACTGGGCCCTTTGACTCCTGAGCTCTGTTTGTATCCATTACTTACTATACTAATATAAATAAATGGAAACTTCTTTTTGTAGAAGCATAGTTTTCCAAAGCCAGGTCCAGGCTCTGCAAAGACCTACAGACGCTATGAAAAAAAGAAACAAGAAGAAAGCCCTCAAAATATGCTAGTGGAGTTGCTTTGGTTTAGGTGTGACAGTACCTCTATTCCCTCAATTCATATATCTGGTCCTCAGTGTGGTGATGGGACCTGTGGGTTGAGACAGGGAGGAAGGAAAATTTGGCTGGATGTGGGAGAGAAGCTGCCTGATGCAGAGTCTGCTTCTCACCAGACAAGAATCAAGAGTTCCTCCTGCGGCCTACAGAAGTAGAAGCACACGTCCCACAAAGTGGAATGGACTAGCACCAACAGCATGTGGTTCAAGAACTTCAGCTTTGGGGCTCAAAAGATGGCGCCTTGGTTAAGAGCACTGGATACTCTCCCAGAGGCCCTGGGTTCAGTTCCCAGCACCTTCATGGAGACCTGTAATCACCTGTAACTCCAGTCCCAAGGGATCTGATACCTTCTTCTGGCCTCTGAGGGCTCCTATACACATGGTACACATAAAGTCATTAAGGCACACACAAACACATCATCATCAGTCTTATTTGAAAAACACCCATTCTTTTTCAAGGTTTTTTTATAAGGTAGTAGGGGAGAGGAGCCAGTCCCACAAAAAAATGAGGTGTTACCTGAGAAACTGTAAAATTGTAAAATTATAAAATGTAAGACCTGAGGTTTCTCCCATTTCTCGTTACTACTAGCCTCGGGAGTTCCACCCTAGTTCCCAGAATAGCTACATGCGAGAGCTCCCAACTATCAAAGGTTTCCAGTAACCGCCCTAGGGACCCACACCCAAGTCCCCACAAGAGGTCTCCCAACGCCAACATCCATATGGTCTAACTTGATAAGCAACCCCCCCCCCCCCCCCCGCTTTGTGGATTTAGCCTTTAAAAACTAGCCTGTAACAGCTACTCCGGGTCCTTCACCTCCCGAGTGCTGAGGGACCCTGACACATCAACAATTGGGACTTCTGATGTGTCAGTAATAAATTTTACCTATACATCCAGCCTGTGTGACTTGAGTGGTCTCTCGTGGTGACCCCCTTCCTGAATTGGACTCTAGGGTCCAACATTACCCAGATTAACAGTTGGTTTGTTATATATTTGAAGAATATGCATGTGTGCAGGTCAGGTCATACATCGCATAATTTCTCTCTCTCTCTCTCTCTCTCTCTCTCTCTCTCTCTCTCTCTCTCTCTCTCTCTGTGTGTGTGTGTGTGTGTGTGTGTGTGTGTGTGTGTGTGTGTGTGTGTTCATGCACACATGCACATATGCTCAAGATTTTGGGCACATCCATGCCACAACATACATGTGGAGGTCAGAAGGCAACTTCAGGTTGACCTTCACACTCCTTCTCGCTTGAGACAGAGTCTCATTCCTGTTCACTGCTCCATGCACAAGGCTCGCTGGCCCCTGACTCTCTGGGGATTCTCCTGTCTTTACCTCCAGGAGGCACTTTACGGTGTCCAGGTTTATGTAGTTCTGAAAACTCCGAACCCAGGTCCTCAGGATTTTGCGGCAAGTGCTTCCCCCTCTGAGCCTTTCCCCAGTCCACACCAATCCACATCTCATAGTTCTCAGCATACGTTTACCATGTTACACACACATATGAGTAAACTGGGGCAGGGATTCCTGACAGTTTGCTCCAAGGGCAGAATTAACTCGCCTTCACTGGGTTTGCCTTAGTCATGGCTTAAACTGACCTTCCTAATTTCTGCTTTTACCAAGATTTACTCACAAGTGCAATCTCAGTGGACTAACCCCATGTGGGGAGCCATGCCAAATTCTGCCAAGTCAGAAATCCGATGCTTAGGCTGTGACCTTCCAGTTGCTGAGCTCTGCTGGAGGAGGTCTTTGTGTTCCAGGCCATCCTTGGACTATTTACCTTCGAAAGAAGTAGGGAAATCCCTGCTGAGAAACACCTGGAGGGTTAAGGAAATCCTTACAGAGAGCTACACAGTAGTAGGAAGTTCTTACAGGGAATTATTCAGACTATTGTGTTCTTCTTGCCTTGGGAGCCAGAGAGAGGCATCAGAATAGATCCTATTGACCTTGCTATATAAAGTCTTACTGCTCGCATTAAAGAGAATTTTGATCAGAAATTTCCTGACTTGATTCGTTATTTCTCACGTCTCTGTATCCTACTTTCAATCCCTACTTCTTCTTTCAGGTGAACCCTGATTAGATTTTTTCCCATGGGCCGGGACACGTCAACCCCAGGCTTGCCTACCTCTCCAATCCTTTTTACTTCAGAACCCATTGACTTGCAGACCATCAACCACACCATGGCTTGGCATTATCCTTGTGCATTTCTCTCCATAACTAAATTTCCCTCATTTTACAAGAACACCAGCCTTAGGTTAGGAGGCTGTGTATGATATGGCCTCTCCTATCCTGTCTCTGAGGTTGCTAAGATATTTCTTGAATGCTCATATCCACACCAGAGATAAGGACTTCAACACATGGCTTTAGGAGATATAACTCAACCCACGACACTTCCCCAGCTACTTAATCACTCCACTGACCTAGCATACTTTCCCCTTCTCTGTCCTTCTAGTCATCACCTTAACCTGCTTCACTGAAATCAGTCTATGCTATTCTCAGTAGAGCTATGCCAGGAAACACTTTGAATACATACAACCTAGGCCCATAATGCCCCAGGAAAATCACCTCTCTAATGGCGCGAAGCTAGTTCCTCTAAGCAGGAAGTGTTTGTTACCTGCCTACCAGATCTGATGTCTGAATGGTCTAATGAGCACAGTACATGAACAGCAAAAGAAAAAATGCTGTGACTGAAGGAAGCATGAGGTTTGAGCCCAGGAAACTCAACTTAGCACAGATACTCAGGGGGAAACCTGGACCAACACAGCTCTATCAATTCTAATGTGTATGATCCCCGTCATCCACAAGCTTAAAGCTCCACCAATGGCTCAGATTCAATCCCCACCCTAAGACAGTCCTAGAATGCACCCAAGCCTACATCTTTGATTAAATGGAAATTCTTAGTGGTATGGAAGAAGAGGAGGAGGAAGAGGTAAGAAAAGAAGGAAATGGAGGGGGGGCAGAAATAAAAAAGAATCTCTCTTAATCATCACTAAACAGAGATGGAAGCAGGGAGGAAGGTCCCAGAGATAAACTACAGGAAGGCAAGCACTCGCAGACACAGACTGGCTTCCAGCTATTTAGGCTGTTACTGGGTGAATCATAAGGCCCATAGTGAATTTCCCAGGCTTTTGCATTTAAATGAGAGTAGACAGGGCACGGCTTTCATTTCAGCACTCAGAGCCGGTCATGAGGAGAAGAACCCTTTGTGCTATGATTAGCTCATGCCTGACCCACCTCGGCAATGTTTTCAGAACGATAGAATATTTCATTCTCAGGCACATTGCCAGGGTTCAAGGAGATATGAGCTGCATACTTTCAGGGCCTCTGGTGACCCAGCCAGCAGCTTAAGACAATGACTCCCCATCTTTTGTAGGCGGGCTGTTATTGTTTCTCCAGCTGCACTTGGGTAATGACGCCCACCTTTGCATTCTAAACATAGAATAAGAGAGCGATTAATAGAACTTAATCACAGCAAAAGAAAAATCCTACTTTAAGAAAATCATCTTGCTTCAGAATAATGTGGTTGTGCTCTATGAGCAAAATTTTAGACTTGATTTACCCTTAATCCTTAGCAATTGAAGGCCATTTTTCTATAAACCCAGCACTTAGGAGACTCACTTGAGTTCCAGACCAGCCTGGACTGTAGTATAAAATCCTGTCTCAAAAATAAAAAATTTAAATCAGGAGCTAAAGATAGTGCAGTTAGTAAAGTAAGTGCTTTGTCTAAAAGCAAAACGAGAGTTCAATTCTCAGAAACCATTTAAAATAAAGGATGATTGTGTTGGGGACAGTAGACCATATGGCCAATGTTCAGCCATCTTGTCAGAGCCTAGGTTTCTATCTCTCCAGCAGTCTGTCATTTACCAGAAACTAGCTGACCTTATTGTGGTTCAGCAGTTAGACTAAAGATAAGATTTAGATGGAGCCACTCTGTTGTAGTGTAGCAGTTAGATTAGATAAAGATAGCAAAATATTCGTTGTGGCAGAACGTTGTGACCTGCTTGGAATTCCTCGCGTCTTGAGATAGCCTACAGCTGGGTTGCCATAGCAGTATGCTTCCCTGCCCCCTGCCTTATAAAACCTTCTACCTGAAAAATAAAATTTGAGAGCTTGATCAAAGTCTTGCTCTCCTTCTTCGTGTCTTGAGTTCTGTCCCTATACAGGAGAATTCTTCTCCCAAGCTTTAATCGAACCCCCATTGGCCAGGCCAGATGATGGCATGTGTTTGCAATCTCAACACTGAGGAGGGGGGAAGAAACAAGTGCATCCCAGGGACTCATTGGCCATCAATGTATACTACTTGATACATTCAAGGCCAGCAAATGGATGGATACGGTGGCTAACGTCCATGATCTCAGTACTGGGAAGAAGGAGGTAACACGATTGGAAGTCCAAGATTGTCACCCTCAGGCAACATTGCAAGTTTGTTGTCAGCCTGGGATTAAACCAGCATACAGGAGACCCTGTCTCAACACAAAACAAAACAAAAGCATTGTTTCTCAGCCTATCATAATCATTTGTGCAAACAGATTAACTTCTGACCAAATTGTTGCAGGACTAACTGGTTTCTTATGCCAAAATGTCCATGAGACCCAGCATCTAAACATCAGCAAATCCAGTCTAAACAGAAGAGTGGTACGCAGACTCCATACCCTGCCTCTGCTGTCACACTGAAGCTTGCAATAATAAAGTGTGACTCACATTTGATAGCCAAAAAAAAAAAAAAAAAAAAAAAAAACCAAACAAAACAAAACAAAAAACAAAAAAAACAAACCCTCCGCAGTTTCATAGGGCTAAAGGAAGTTCAGGTGAGAAATCTTGAATGTGAGAAATGGGCCACAGAACTTTCCCTGAGGGATTGATCGCTGAACAAAAGAACCATCCTTCACATTCACATACCAACTTATAGAAATCAAGTATGGTTTTTCTTGAAACAAAACCTATCTTTGAGGGAAATATAGATGTAATGCTACCAATTTACACTTTTGTTTGTAAGACAGTTTTTAGACAAGATATGTCATCAAATAATGAAACCTGAACAAAAACTTTGCCTGGGGATCTAGTTAGTCTAAGAACCCTTTCCATTGCAAGAAAGAAAGAAAGAAAGAAAGGAAGGAAGGAAGGAAGGAAGGAAGGAGTGCAGAGGGAGGGAAGGAAGACTCAAAGGATTCTTATTGTGTTTCTGGAGGAGTGACTGAGTCCTGACAGCTCTCAGTTAGTAAATGGGTTAATCTTTTAGCAGAGTCATTGTCTGATGGCACCAATGACAATCGCTGCAAACGTTCAGAGCAGGACTCAGCTGTAGGGAATGGATTATGAAGACATGTTCCTGGAGGCTGTATCTTATCCCAGGCCATTTCTTCCCTCGCAGAAGTTGACAACCTCCTCTACCACATGAGCCTCTTTCTCCCACCCCACTGGGTCTCAGGCCCACAGTCAGCCACAGGCCAAAGTCTCTGAAACCGAGAGTCAAAACAAACCCTTCTTCCAGAGCTGTTTTCTAAAGAACCTTGTCACGGAGGTGCTAAGTCTGACTCAAAGCAGGGGAAATAAACTGGGAGCTGGGTAACCAAAGACTAATGGAAAGTAATAGGAGAAAGTGGGAAGACACCAGTGACCTGTGCTGCCTGCTTGAGAGATCCTCAAGGCACTTCCTACCTGCTCCTGGGATATAATGTCTCTCTACCTGCCCTTCCCAGGTTGGTCCCACATATTGATGATATGCATTGTGGTTTTTTCTACTTCTTGACAAGCTGTATCATCCCCGCAGTCTTAGCTAGTTCCTAATGTACGCCTCCAAATCTACCATGGCGCAAAACGATCCAGGCCCTGCTGCTTGTAAACTGGTGTGACCTCTTTCCAATCCTTGGGCTTTCATTGACTGTAGTTGTATTTCCTTAGCTGCCCACTCATGAATAAAGAACCCACCCCACACCCAAGGATCACACATACCATGAATTTTTAAACTAAGTAAAAGAAAAGACATTGTTAAAATATACTAATAAGGAAGAAGGAAGGAGAGGTTAGTACTAGTTATCTCCGTGTGTGTTAGTTATTTCTCTTGTAATACCTGACAAGAAGCAACTTGGGGGGAGGGGAAGGTCTACCGTAGCTCACAGTTTAAGAGAACACAGTCCCTCATGGTGGGGGATGGCATGTCAGCGGGAGCAGGAGGCAGATGGTCATGTTGCACCCAAAATCAGAAGGCCTAGGAGCATAAAAACTGTTTCTCAATTCCCTTTTTCCTTTTTATTCACTAAGGACCCCAGCCCACATTTCAGGCAGCCTTTCTACCTTAACTAACCTAGTCTAGAAGATGTCTCAAAGACACGCCCAGAGATTTGTTCCCATGCGATTCTAAATCCAGTTAAGTTGACCATCAAGACTGACGATCACACTCTCAATCCCAATGCTTAAACTGGAAGAGAGCTTAGAGGTAGATGAGGAAACAGATTCAGACAGGTCTCACTTCGGTCAGTGCTTCTCAGATTGTGAGTTGCAACCCCTTGGGGTCAAGCACCAGATATCCTGCATATCAGTTATTTATATTATGGTTCATAAAAGTAGCAAAATTACAGTTAGAAGTAGCAACAAAATAATTTTTTGATTGGGGTCACCATAACGTGAGTTATGGTATATTAAAGAATCACTGGCCCTGAATGGCCTCCACCTTCCGGGTATTTACCCAGGTGTTTTGTCTATACCCAGGATAAAGTATTTACATGTCACAAAGCATTGTGAGAAGCCAGATAAGAAACATTCATGAAAGGAACCTGCGCAAGGATCAAGTTGCCCAAGAAGTGAAAACACACCGGGCCAAGAATTGACCCACAACAAGAGAAGCGAGAACTTGGGATCCAACCTCTTGAGGTGGATACCCTCACCCCACACCTCATATGGGCAGTGGACCAGAAGCAGTCACTTCCTGTAGGGGTAAAAAGACTAGTTGCTTGTTCCATGAGGTAGGAAATATAGAAGCTGAGGGCTTGCCTGCAGGCAACTGATGTGAGCATGGTTAAGCTTCTCTAAGAAGGGCACACCTGTCCCGAAGACAGAGTGGTGGATGGAGAGACTAGAGTTGGGGGCGGAAAATATGTGAGGTTGAGCTGTGTGCATCATATGGTAAGCTTCTCAGCATCCCCTGTATTTGCTCCAGATCTCCCTAAAAACACATGGGCTGTGAGGCTGTGTTTGAGTGTTGCGTGGGGGTCCTGAGTGCACTATATGTTATAATAATGATGGATATGCCACGAGACAGATCTGGTATAAAGGAGGGTTATTGTGGGAAAGGAAGAGGAGGTAGAGAGAGTAGGAGGGTGTCCATGACAGAGAAAGAAAGAGACAGAGAGAGAGAGAGAGTGAAACCAAGATAGAGTGTAAGAGACTGGCAGGGTCTGTCTTATCTGACACCCCTGGTGGTGGCAGCAGATGATGGCACTAGAGATTGCTAGGTCCCTGAAAGGCAGGCTAGTGGGACCACCTGTATGCTAACATTCCTCCCTTTTTGTTTAATTAAAAATGAGACACTAAGGAAGGGTGGTGAAGCAGAAATGAGATTGTTATGTTAGAAAAGGCTGCTTCCTGCTGACTTGAGGAAGTTGACATCTTTGGGAACCCTAAGAGAGTGGGTGTGCTGGCAACATCCTGGGAGAGTTGGCTATTTTACTGCTGTCCGGGATCTGTAAGCACATCTGCCACCAGGAAGGAAAATTGTGAGGTTAGACTGGAGCACCTGTGGGTGACCTCTTCAGTGATGTAGGAAACACCTGGACAGGACAGGATACTAGAATGTATATATGGGCAGAAGACGAAGTCAAGTAGGTTAGGGAGAATTTTTTTTTTTTTTTTTTTTTTTTTTTTTACATTTGAAAACTTTTGGATGCATGGTTCTGGTAGTTGGGGGAAAGGAGTCCCAAAACTAGGAAAAGGGTGAGGAATCCCACCCTCTGAAATAGTAATAGGTGAGAAACTTAGGCTGTTGACTGGAGTTCATCTGACCTGAGGGTGGATTCAGGTGGACTTGCTGTAGCTTACAAGAATACCTTTTCAGTTTACAAGTGTAGGAACCAGGCCTGACTGGGCTGCCTGCCTGTCTTGCTGTTTCATGTCCTATTTCTAGCAGCTTCCATGTCTGTGTTTATCTTGGTTAGCTAGTCGTGTTTACTGCTCTGAGAACGCGCCCCTCCCTTCCTCGAGACTGTTCCTCCTGTGTGCAATTACCTCTTGAGGGATTTCACCTGAGAGGAGGATTCCTGTTTGGCTGCCTGTAAGAAGGCTTTTTGGAACTCTAGGATGACGATGAAGAATAAACCGCTGCTGTGGCTTCTGCTGCGGCTGCTGCTCTCTTAGCATGAAGGACCCGCTGTGTTATTTTGTGTGTGTGTGTGTGTGTGTGTGTGTGTGTGTGTGTGTGTGTGTGTGCATGTGTGTGTGTGTGTGTGTGTGCGCATGTGTGTGTGTGTGTGCATGTGTGTGTGTGTGTGTGTGTGCATGTGTGTGTGTGTGTGTGTTTGTGCATGAGTTAAATCTGCAGTCCCTTGCCCTCGACTCGGTACTGCAGTGGCGCAGGCGCCACAACAAGGAAGATGGGTTTTTAACATGTTGGCATCACCACTGTTTGTAATCTGCAGTGTAAAACACTCTGTAGAAAAAAAAAGCAATAGGCATACACCTTGTGTCATAGCAGAGTTGAGGCTTGGGAAACAATTTTGGGTTGACAGCACGGACACTCTATAAGGTGAGCTCATGGAAGACAGAAGCCTTCCGTGAAGTAGAAGGGGCAAAATCTCACTTGTTCTTGATTTTCAGTATGATTATTCATCATGAAAGAGGGACTTTCCCCCTGTATCCAGAAGGCTGCATGTATATAAATTTAGCACAATGAGAAACATTTTGAAGCCTATACTTAAGAGACAAACCCAAAGGAAATTTAAAATCTCGAGCTTGGAACCATGATAGTGGGTCGTAGTGTGGAGTGTCAAAGCTCTGAGCAGTCTTAATACCACAGTAGCATAGCAACAGGAAAAAAATCTGAAGCATTTTCCTTTCCTTTCACATGAGTCATTTTCTTATAACTATCTAGGCTTTCACTGGCATTTGTTAACCTTAAAACACCTTGTTAGACCCTAAAACACTTTCTTAGGTCCTCACAACTTAAGCTTTTGTATCCTTAAGCCTTACGCAAGCTTTACATCTTTCTTCTTCAAGTATTTACCATGAGATATAGGTCAGACTGCTGGGAGCAGTTGCTGTCCTCTAGCTAAAGGAATAGTAAAAACTTACATCTGAGACCTGTTTTTCTGAGCCTGGTAACAAGATAAACTGTATAGACCTAGTGGTAGCATGTCTAGGGGTGTGGGTTAGGGCCTGATTTTTACACATGAAGAGGACAGAGAAGACCTTGGATTCTTCTGTTAAACTGATCTTTCACTAACTAGCCTTTATATCCACCAGAGACCTGAGATAGAAGGCAGAGTCTCAGATGGAAAGGAGGTAGGTTACATCCACTCCCATGACAGAAGGCAGCAGTGTGACCTTGGGACCCGAGTGTGAGGTTAAAACAAAACTACAGTGTTGCCCTAAGTAACTCAGCAAAGGTGATGGAGGTTGCTGAGTCTGGAAGCTCTCAGTTTTCCACCAGGCCAAGAAGCTTGAAGGCTGGAAGTGTCTATGGTGCCTCCACTGGTTGGGCTAGGCCTCTGTGGCTGGGCATGGCTGGGCACAGATGAGCCTGCATGGTAACATTCCAACTTCTAGTGTCCAGACTGCTGGCAAGGAGGCATTGTCCCATCCAGAAAGACCAGTAATTATGGGGTCGCGAGGGGAGCCATACCTGAGGGATGAGACGGGAAAGAAAGAGGCAAGATCAAGTAGCATTCCTATCAAGGTCCGTTTATTGAATCAAAAACAGAAGGTTATATGGGGTGGAGGCGGGAACTAAGCAGTGGGGGGGGGGGGGGGCGACACGAGAATGTCTCCAGATAATACCATCAGGGGAACATCCTGTGGTTTTTCTCAGAACAATTTCTATCTTATCTTAGCTAACTATCTCTAACTATCTCTTGGAAAGCCCCTGCTAAACAACATCTGCAGAGGCTGAAAGGAGGAAGTTAGCTTTGGAACGGGGCATCAGTATCTTTCCATAGCCAGTATGACCCCGGGCTGGCTCCGAACATCTCCCCCTTCTTTATTAAGTAGAAGCAGAGAGAGAGAGAGAGAGAGAGAGAGAGAGAGAGAGAGAGAGAGAGAGAGAGAGAGAGAGAGAGAGAGAGAGAGAGGAGTAGAGGCCTGACCCCCCTCGAGATGGGCGTTGCATTCAGAGGTCAATGCGTGGCCATTTTTTCATGGCCCCAACCTCCCAGACGCGTTTGCGGAGGACAGGGAAAGGATAGTCACATCCTTTATGCGCGTCATCCTGTGTGCAGTCAGGCGTGCTCCTCAGGAACCTACTGAGGTGTCTGGCATGGTTTCCCTGCAGTGCTTAGCCTCGCACCCTCTCAAGTGAACAATCGACTCAAGCCCTTAGGTCTCAGCTTGTTGAAGTTGAGGCCGCTTTTTAGCCGCATTATCAGGGGCGTCATAGTCTTCCACCTTGGGGTCGAGTCGTTCGAGCCTGTGGTAATGAACTTCCACATGGGTGGGTCCCTTTATGGCAGAGTCTATCTGGCATTTGACAAAGTCAGTAATCTTTCTGAAAGCCCACGGTCCAAAAGATATTAGTAGCAAGAACCCTATAAGAGATCCCAGCAGCAAAGGGAGGAGGGTAGTCAGAAGAGAGGAAGCAGAAAACCAATTTTTATAACAGGATTCAGCTCTATCTCGCTCCCACATGCGATTTTCTAGACTTTCTCCGACCTTCCTCATGCTATCTTCTACGATCCGGTTTTATCGGTATAGAAACAGCATTCTTCTTTGAGTGCTGCACATAATCCCCCCTGTTGTAAAAACAGCAAATCCAAGCCACGCCTGTTTTGAAGAACCACATCCGCGGGGGAGGAGAGGGACTCTTTTAAGGCAGCAATAGCAGTATGTATTTCAGCAATATCTTGATCTATGGCTGTGCTAAGTTGATGGTAGCTTTGGTTGGAGAGCACCAGGGAGGAGATGCCTGTCCCAACCCCTATGGTTCCGAGCCCCAGTAGGACGGTGATGGTTGCGGCCATAATAGACTCACGCTTGACCCTGGACGGTGTACCCAGAGAAGTCCAGAAGTGGAGAAATTCATCTGTAGAATAAACTGTTAATTGGGGGAATAGTTGAACAAGCACACAGTAATCATATTGGCGTAAGAAGGACTGTACCGCAATAAACGGGGTTGGGCCAGTGGAACATGCCAAATAGGTATCATTTGGGGCTACCAGGTAGGTGGAGCTGCCACTGACCTCAAGGGTCTGATTACAAAAAGGGGAAATAATGGAGGGTAAATGCATCCTGGGTCCCCTGATGCAGAGCCCCAGGCCTGAAACTTGGGCCAGGGTCATGCCTTCCCTGGCCTCCGGGTTCCAGCAAACCAGGGAAGAGTCGTTGGTAGCAGTAAGATTGCCAAGGATAGCAATGCCTTCATAAAAGGGGGGGGGGAAGCATGATAACATAACTAACAATCATCTGCAAGGTTGGGACGGACAGAGTGCAGGGCAGACCAGGATTCATTAACCATGGTCAGGATAATATTAATAGAAAGTGAGGGACCAGGAGGTATGGTGGGTTGAAACAGGATGGTGTGGGGTGTAACAGTGGCCGTTGGGTGGCGTGCACCTGTATCAGACCGCTGGTTCTGTAAGACCTGATTTGGGCCAATGGCCACCAGTTTTGAATTGGGAATGGTCTTGAGTAGTTTGATTTTAAAAGTGAGGCCAGGATCATATCCAGATACATATAACCTAAGTCCCCACTCTAGGCCTCGATCCTCCCATGTGGCTTGCTTTCCTTTGTCAGTAAAGGTAATCACAAGGGGGTTACACCATTTTTTATCGCTCTGGAGGATCGAAATTGTTTGGAGTGGGATCTTTTCTTTTAACAGTTATATAATCCCAGGAAGACGAAGGTTTCCAATAGGTATCTCCCGTGGTCTCACAGGTCCAAGAGGCGCAAAAGAACTCATTGGAAAAGCCATACTTATGTCCAAGGGACCAATCTCTGTGAGTTCCTGGACATACATAGATGGGAGTCATGTGTAATAGGGTCCTGGCCCATTTTTTGTCACAGCCTTCTAGCCTATACTGGGTATTGGCGTCCACTGGCTGTTTCTGTGGCATATAATGGGAGGGGGTTCCCCAGGCCTCGCTGGCCCCCAAGGCCAGCATACATAAGTCCACTTCCAAAGTAGGCCAGGGTGTTTGATGAGTGGTAGAGGAAGAAGAGTTGACGATGTCCCCTGCCCCATTCATAATTACCCAGGTATAGTTGTACATCTGATATGAGGCAGACGAGGCTGTGCGTCCGAGGCAAGCCAGGAGCAGGAAAAGGCTGAATGAAGTCATATTTCTGTAACAAAGCACAATTAAAGCTCTTCCCTGGGTGAATCAATCTGTTTAGTTAGGCGCTCAGGGAGCCAACGGGCATTCCCCTCCTTTGAGTCATAGACACAGGCATGCCCCTTTCCCCAAATAAGAATAGGGTTGGGACCCTGCCACTGGGAGGTGAATGGATCTTTCCATAAGGCTTGGGCATAAGTCTGAGAGGTTGTAGTGTGCCATAAGCAATCCACTGCTGAACTGTGATTTTTGTCTAGGGTAAGGAAATTTAGGGAAAAAAGTGCATGGCACAGAAGGGTTTTGTTATTGCCCAATGTGGGGAAGAGTATTCCCCCTGTACCTTGTAATTTGAGCAGCATATTTTTAAGCATTTGGTGAGCTTGCTCAACAATTCCCTGTCCCTGTGGGTTGTAGGGAATGCCAGTAATATGTTTGATGTTTAATTTGGCACAAAATTGCTTAAAATTGGCGCTGGTATACCCAGGTCCATTGTCTGTTTTGATAGTTCTGGGCTGTCCCATGACAGAGGCAAGTCAGTACATGGTTGATGGCATTTTTAGTGGCCTCTCCCATTTGAAGGGAGGCGTAAACAAAACCACTATACGTGTCAATGGTAACATGGACATATTTTTGTTTTCCACAGGAGGCGACATGGGTAACGTCCATTTGCCACAATTCACCTGGGACCAGCCCTCGAGGGTTGACCCCGAAGTGGGCTTCGGGGAGAAAAGTCAAACAACTCTTGCAATTACTAACTATCTGTCTAGCCTGTTCTCGGGTGATTTTGAGCCGCAACCTAAGGGTGTGGGCATTATGATGGTGGAGCTCGTGGGCCTGTTGAGCTCGGGAAATTAGATCAGAGGAATCATCTTGAGCCTGAATTGACCTGACCATTTGGGTGGCGGCATCGACTAACCGGTTTCCCTGGGCAAGAGGTCCAGGGAGTCCAGAATGAGCCCTAATATGTCCAACAAAAAAAGGGGTGGTGCGCCGATGGATAAGGCTTTGTAATGCCACAAATAATGGGGCAGCGTTGGTGGTGGGGACCGAACAGGCAGTGTAGGCGCTGTCGGTATATAGGTAAAAGGAATGGTCTGGGAGGGCTGTAAATGCCTGTATTATAGCATATAACTCAACTAGTTTGCCGAAAGAAAAGGGGAAGACACACGGGTGGTCACTCCATCAATGGAATAAGCTGCTATACCATTAGAAGATCCATCTGTAAAAACTAAATGAGCCTGGGAGATAGGGGACAATTTTGTCCTTTTAGGGAAGATAATAGGTGTTTTATAAAGGAATTGAAGCAATCTATCGGGGGGATAATGGTTATCAATTTTGCCTTGAAAATCTATGCAATTAATGGCCCAGATATCGGAATTGATAAATAGCCAATTAATCTGAGCTGGGGTATAGGGGAGGATCAAAATGTCGGGGTCTTTTCCAAAGGTCTTTCTTGATTGTAGGCGGCCATCTTTTATGAGCTGGGACACCAGAGATGGGTAGGTGGCAAGAACCTTAGATGATTCTGAAGGGAGGTGTACCCAATAAAGGGGGGCGCCCTGCCAAAACATCCCTGTGGGCATAAAAGGGATGGGAAGGACAATGAATTGCAAGGGTTTAGTAGGGTCAAAAAAGGAGATATTTTGGTTGTTAATGGCAGACTCAACGCGAGTTAGGTCAGCCTCAGCCTCTGGGGTAAGAGCGCGTTGAGAGGCGGGGTTAGAGTCTCCACATAAAATGTCAAAAAAGCAGTTTTAAATCCCCTGTAGTAAGTTTTAGATAGGGTCGTAGCCAATTAATATCGCCTAAAAGGCATTGAAAATCATTTAAGGTATGAAGGGAGTCTCTTCTAAGTTGCATTTTTTGGGATAGGACTTGATGAGGAAAGAGTTCAAATCCTAAAAATAAATGAGGAGGTTTTAATTGAATTTTCTCAGGGGATATTTGAAGGCCCAGTGCCTGAAGGTGATGGGTAAGCTGTTGTAAGGCATTATGTAGAGAGCGAATGTCAGGGCCAGCTAATAGTATGTCATCCATATAATGTATAAAACAAATGGAAGGCCAAGAGCCCTGAAGAGGATCAACAGCTTGTGCAACGAACTTTTGGCAAAGAGTAGGGCTATTTGCCATGCCTTGAGGGAGAACTCTCGATTGGTATCGTCGCATGGGGCCGGCAAAATTAGGAACTGGGAGGCTGAACGCGAAACGTTTACAGTCGTCTGGATGGAGAGGTATGGAGAAAAAACAGTCTTTGAGATCGATAACAATTTTATGATATCCTTTAGGAATTGCTACAGGTGAAGGAAAGCCAGGTTGGAGGGCTCCCACAGGCATCATAGTTTCATTTATTTTTCTTAAATCCTGCAGGAGCCTCCATTTACCTGTCGTTTTTTTGGATAACAAAAATGGGTGTATTCCAAGGGGAAGTGGAGGGTTCAATGTGGCCGGCAGACAACTGCTCCTGCACAAGTGTTGTGGCAGCCTGTAATTTAGGGGGTGTCAGGGGCCACTGGTCCACCCAGACACGGGCATCACTTTTCCAAGAGATCTTATCTGCCTGGGGTGCAGGGGATACAGTGACCCCTAGGAAAAACCCTCATATCCCAGCCCTTTTTTATCGGATTTTGATGACATGGGGAGGGGTTGGACAATGCCTTGATTATTTCTTCCCAGGCCTTGGCCTGGCAGGAACCCATTGGCAAGCATCTGTTGGGCTATGACTTCATTAGGGCTACACATCAGAAGGTTCATTTGAGAGAGGATGTCTCTGCCCAAAAGATTAACGGGGAGGTGTTTGATAACATAGGGTTGCACCGTTCCTGTGTTATCCTCTGAATCAGTCCAAGTTAGAATTTTGGAACTCTGGAGAGTATTGTTGGAGTGGCCTATCCCTTGTAGGTGGGTAAGAGAGGGCTGGAGAGGCCATATAGATGGCCAATGGGCCTCGGAGATGACCGAAGCATCAGCCCCAGTATCGATAATACCCTCAAAAGGTTTCCCATCCAAATGTAGCTGGAGGGTGGGGCGGCTCTGGGAAATGGCCTGTATCCAATAGACATCTGAGGACCCAGGGGAAGATGCACCTCGAAGACATGACATATGAGGGAATTGGTGAGACATAGGCAATGGCAAGGCTTGAGCCAATCTCTGTCCCTTAGCAATGGTCATGGGGCCAGAGCGAACACTGACCAATACATTTATTTCCCCAGTATAATCACTGTCTATGATGGAGGGGTGAACAGTCAAACCCTTGAGCATAGTTGAGGCTCTGCCAAGAATAAGAAAGAACGTATCTTGGGGCGGAGGCCCACATATCCCAGTAGGGAGGGCCTGGACACCATCTTCAGGGGTCAATATTGTGTCGGTGGAGGTACACAGGTCCAGTCCTGCGCTCCCTGCAGTGGCTCGGCAGAGCGAGGAGGTGGGGCTGATTGTAGGGGGACGAGCCTGACTGTGTCCCCGAGGCTGGGCAAAAAGGTATGGGTCTCGGGGCCCGGGGCTGGCCCCTCCATCCATTTCCCTGCGGTAGAGGCAAGGGATTACCTTGAATATCGGTTTTGGATCGGCAAAGGTTTGCCCAATGTTTTCTGCGTTTACAGCGCGGGCAAACAGTTGCTGATGCAGCGCTCAAGGTAGGTGAAGGCGCATTGTCAGGGAGACCGGTGGTGGCGGCTGAGACAGGGCATTGTCTAGCAAAATGATTGGGCTGCTTACAGCGGAAACAGGTCCTGGGGCCAGAATGGGCCGCCTGGAGGGTGGCTCCTATTGCCAGATGTACACTTTGGGATACTTCATGGGCAAAGGGGTCAACATCAGCACAGAATCTGATATAATCATTAATATCCTTACCCCTCATATGGCCGCGCAAGGCGGTTTTACAGGCACCATTAGCATTTTCATAAGCAAGCTGTTTTAAAAGCTTATTTTCAGATTCGTCTGGTCCCAAGACTCTCTCTGAGGTCTCAAATAGATGTGCAATGAAATCACTGTAAGGTTCATGAGGGCCCTGAACTACTTTGGTTAACCGGGTGGTAAGAGAACCCTTCCCTGGTAGAGCGCGCCATGCCCCCAAGGCTTCATTTTTAACTTGGGCAAGAAGCCCGGGAGGCAATGCCGCTTGCTTTGTTTCTGAAGAATAGCGGCCCTGCCCCGTTAATTTATCAAAAGTCCAGGAAGAAGAAGTGGACTTTCTTTGATTATTTTTTGCCATTCTTGACAGCGGTCCATGAAATCAGCTTTCCAGAGTAAACATTGTCCATGCTGAAGGACCGATTGACCAAGTTTGAGCCATTCTCCTGGGACGAGGTAGCCCTCGGGGGCAGGAGAATCGAGCAGGGAAAGAGTAAAAGGAGCAGTGGGCCCATAGTTTTTAACCGCACTATGGAGTTCCTTTAGGATCTTGAATTTTAGGGGCTTAAAAATTGGATTGGGGTCTGAAGGGGAGGGGTCAGAGCCCCCCTGTTCCTCATCATCTGAGCCATGACCATCAGTAACTTCTAAGTCATCATCTGTCTCGTCACCCTGTGGCGGAGAATCCTCAGTAGAGGCCTCGGCGCCGGAAGACTCGTTGGAATTGGCTTGAAGCCGGGTCATCACAGGAAAGGCTAGCATAGGGCGTTTTATAGAGGGGGCCCTGGGGTGCTGAATTGTGGCCCCTGTCATGGGGGCGGGCAGTAGAGGAGCTTGTCAGAGGGCATCTTGGAGGGACTGGACCTCCATAGAAAGTTCAGAGTATTCTTTTTGAAGACTAAGAACCTCTTTAAGGTCTTGAATCTGTAGTTTTAAGTTGCGTTTAGCCAAATGTAAGGAGGATTTACCGGGAAGGTGAGGCTGAAGTGCGGGGGCAATAAAGGGAGGGGCCGATAAGGGGGCAGGCAGGAAAGGGGAGGCCAATCTGGGTTATAGTACTTGGCTGCCTCTTCCTCTAAGGTAGCTTTCTCAGAGGGGCTTAAATCATCCGAGGTGGGGACTGTCTTAACAACAGGATAAGCCTGGGTTGCAGGGTCCTGGCTAGTGGGGACATTATCTGCTAAAGAGAGCGTGGGCAGGGAAGGATATAAAGGCTTATTGGAGGTGGGAGGGTCATCCCCCATGACTACGACAACAGAGGGGCAGGGGGATTTTAGGAACTGTAACGACTTGGAGCCCTGCGACTCCAGGGAGGCCAAGGAGGCGGAACGAGATAAGGGCAGAATGAAGGCCTCTGCTGAAGCAACCGCGGACAAAATGTCAGGGGCATCAGAAGAGATAAGATCTTTAATTAAAGTCCAGTAATTAAAAGTTTGAAGAGGAATAGTCTCAGGACCATGTTGGGAAGAATAGAAGTCTAACGGTCCCAACGGTCAAGATTAATAGTAGGACCATCAATGACAAACCAGGGACAGGCTTGGGAAACAAATAAGAAAAAACGTACAAGGTCTTTTTTCTTAACTCTAACTCCTCTTTCCATAGCCAGTAGACTCTTATAGCCTTGAATGACCATGGGCTGGCTCTGAACAAGGCATGGCTTGGTGGGCTGCTGAGGGTTGGGGCAGCTGCAGGACCAGTGTCTTTCCTGGCTGCTTTTTGAAAGAGATCCCTGGCGGAGTTGACTTAGGCTGCAGTCCAGCAGGTTAGGGCATAGCAGACCTCTCCTTCCCTCTGTGGAAATGCCAATGGCCTCAGGGCACCAGCCAAGGCCTGGGCCTGGAGCATAGCTTTCTGCTGTAGCCGGGAATTCTCAGGCCACCTCCTCTCAAGCTTTAAAGACTTTAAAAACCATTTTCATCAACTCCTGTATGGGGTTTAGTAGATCTAAAATGGCAAACTTTGCTTGTTTTTAGTTACTTTCCATTTAACTTTGAAAGCATGTACTGGAGGCTGAAAATAAAGCTTAAACTTGTAATTAATCACATTAATTCTTAGCATGAGTACAAATACATTTCTGGACATGTTAAAGGATTTGATCACTTATAAGGTGACTGACTTTTATTAAAGACAAAGACTTTAGGTTTCATCCCTGCTAAGTGGGAGCCATAAAAATTATAAACATAGTCCATAAAGAGACTGGGAATATTTTTACCTCTTTATGGAGTGGAGCAGTTTCCTGTATGACTTAGTTTATAAAAAGTCTGTAGCTTATAAAAATCTAAAGTCATATTATTTATCAGTAACATTAGCAAAAACAACATGTTTTTGAGGCAGTGATTTCTAACATTTTGAGAGTGGAGATAGGGTATAATAATAAAGTTCTAACATTGTAAACAATTGAATGTCTCTAAAACGAATATATCCCAATTTAAAAGTATCTTTTGAATTATGTCATATGGTTTAAGATTGTCTAAGCACAAACTTTTAACTAGTAGCCTTGAGTTATGAGTTTAACTGTATACTGTTTTTTACCCTGGACTTTTAAAACATGTCTGGGCCTGAGAAATGATGAGCAATAACCTGTTTCTAGAATCAGCAATACAACAGAACAGAATAAAACAACTTTAAAATTACAATTGAAATTATTATACCCAATGCATTGGCCAGAAACCCTGGAGGTAAATCTAAGAAAGGCAGCTGGCAACAGGAGAAAGAAACAGCATTCATTCATGCCTCCAAGAATTAGCAAAGACCTAAGTAGACACATGTTTTAAATCTGAATAGACCATTATATAAAATTCATCATCGTGTAAAGAACATTGTGGATCAGGGTTGAATTACATATACGGTATATTGTAAAAAAGTATAGCTTTGAACTTCTATAAAAATCCATACCAATTTAACATGAGACTTGTTGCTTTGTTAGTCTAAGAGGAGATAAAATAATAAACAGAGAGTTCATTAGGACTCTATGATTTGTGCTTTATACCATATAGTCATCTTAAGATGGTGGAGTCACATGGCGGGTTGTAAGCCATGTGGTAAACATGGCTGCTATTTAAAACCATTCTATAGACATCTATCTTTAAATGGGAGTTGTATGCCAGTTGCAAGTATACATATGTCACAGAGCAGCTCAGTCGGGGATAGGTCCCTGAGAATGGGAGTTCTTGGAGCGTCAGCGCACCTGAGATAAGGCGTTGCCAAACAGACACAAAACTCAAGATCAAGTCTGTATCTGAGTGTATTTTTCAAGCAAGCTGTCAAGCATTATATACATTTTTTTGAAAGCAGGGGGTTTTTTTGGTTACACTTTTTCCACAGCATTTTTTCACAGAGTAGATTCACGGAAATCAGTGAGCAATCAAGCATACAGCTACAGGCACAGAATGTGAAGTTATTGGGTTGTCATAATTTGAATTATAGCTTTAAATGAAACAATAAAGGGTACGGAACATACAACAGAGACGTCATCACTTTTAAGTTACTGAGTTGACATCAATATGCCTGTGTTCCCTCTCTAACAAAACTTGTGCCCAGCACCTGTGGCAATACAGTTGGGTTTTTTTGTTTTGTTTTGTTTTGTTTTTTGTTTTTTTCCTTTAGTTTTCTCTTTTGATATCTGAGTGGCACTACCTGGAGTCTTTTTAAATACTCCTTTTTTTTTTTTTTTTTTTTTTTTTTTTTTTGTAGACCATAGTATAACTTATTAACTAATGATTAATTTCTAGTTATGTTTCTTTTAATTTGTGGAAGTGAAGCAGAACTGCTCCAGACCTGGACAGTCTCTGGCTGCAGTCCCGAGTCAGGGTCATCTCCTAGCAACCATGGTTACGCCTGACAAGTCTTGATCTGGGAGTGAAATATAAGTTAGAAGAATAGAAATGTATTTGTAGGGGCTGGAGAAATAGCTCAGTGGTTAAGAGCACCCCCTGCTCTTCTAAAGGTCCTGAGTTCAATTCCCAGCAATCACATGGTGGCTCACAACCATCTATAATGTCATCTGATGCCCTCTTCTGGCCTGTGGGTGTACATGCACATTCATACATTAAATAAATAAATCTTTAAAAAAAAAAAAAAAGAAAGAAAGAAATTTATTTGTAGTAAGAGAAGAGGAGAGAAAAACAGGGAAGAGCTGTAACCAGTCTTTCTCCTGGCTGAAACTTGTCATTTCTACTTCCAGGAGACTCTCCCCAGTTAAGAGGGTCGTAGCATTAGACCTGTGTATTAATTGTCACAGAGGTTCCACTGGAGTTGTGACATGCATACACACATGGAGTTAAATTGTAGTTACATACATATGTACACATACATAGACATGTCCTAAACAAGAGTTGAATTTAGATTTTAAACAAAATGCCCAATAAGCAAATTATAAATCTTTAGATTAGATTTCACAGTATAATCTTATTATTTTTTTTTTTCTTTTGAGAGAAGACTGAAAGAAATAAGAAGCCGGGCGTGGTGGCACATGCCTGTAATCCCAGCACTTGGGAGGCAGAGGAAGGCGGATCGCTGTGAGTTCGAGGCCAGCCTGGTCTACAAAGTGAGTCCAGGACAGCCAACGCTAACACAGAGAGACCTTGTCTCGAAAAACCAAAAAAAAAAAAAAAAAAAAAAGAAAGAAAGAAAGAAGAGAAAAAAACTGTTTAAGAGTTGAGAGGTAGAGCCTTAGGGATGAGAGGCTTTGTGAGTGTAAGGCAGAGTTTAGGTATCGGAATCACTTGTCTGTGGTTGTGAGAATTTGGAAATTTGGCGTGCCATATATATAATATATGTATATAGTATTTATATATGTGTGTATATATATATATATATATATATGGTCTTTGAATGTGGCCATGTTTTTGTAATAGAGAGGCCATGAAGTGGGGAGGGGAAAGGAGCCTATGTTTGCAGTCCAGCTTCAGGAAGAGAGAGGGGTGAGCAGTGAGTTGGTCAAGTGGAGGGAGAAGTTGACAGGCAGAGCCACGTGGAGGGATTGGACTCTACATAGAATGTAGAATTTAGAACCAAATTAACAGGCAAGTGTTCCACACATACCTCAGGAGTGGTCTCAAGCTGCTTGCCTTGGAGCAGCTGTTGGCGTGAGCGGGCATGTGTTGTTGTCTGTGTTCCTATCTGGCTGTGAACCACTGCAAACACAGCATGGTAGATTGACCAGATGGGAGTGGAAACAGTGTGTGGAAGTTCCCCCATCACTTGGGCAGTGCAATTTGGCAATTTAGAAACCAGGTGTAGGGGTATGAGATTCTCCATAAAGCATCCAGATGGGGAGCTTGGAAGTCTGAAAGGGGACACTGTTTCTATGGGTAAAGAGAGAAATAAATCAATTACACACTTGACCCCCAAAGGCACCCCAAAGAGTATAGAAGGACTATAAATGAGTCTGAACAAGCTGGCCAAGTAGCCCTTCATGCACTTGCCAGGAACCTACGGCTGATGCCCAAGTAGGCACAGTGACACCTAGTATTAGAATTTTTGACATTTGAGAAAGAGGAAGTTGTGCTGGTAGAAGAGGGAATCTCACCCAGGGAAAGTAACCAAAATGAAGGTCAGCAAAAGTGGCCATCCATCCGTTCATGCTGACCAGTGCTGGATGTATGTAGCAATTGGTGGACCAGGAAGCAAATATGTTGCAGACGGGGATAGAAGGAATTCCAGTGTGCCAAGGCCGTTGCCCATCCAAGTCATGACACCAAGGTTATAATAATGATGAATATGACACACGACTGATCTGGTATAAAGGAGATTTATTATGGGAAAGGGGGTGTGTGGGCATAGAGGAGGAGGGCACCCATGATGGAGAGAGAAAAATACAGAGAGACAGAGAGAGGTAATGGAAGCGAGAGAGAGCTTAAGAGGCTGGCGGGGTCCTTCTTAGGGCACATAGTGATGACATCAGAGGTTGCTAGGCCAATGAAAGGCAGGCTAGTGGGACCACCTCAAAGCTAACACTATGTGTTTCTGTTATCATCATAGCTTCCCACACTAGACGAAAATATAATGAGTGAATTGTGGTACTGTCATACAATGAAATCCTCATGGTGGCAAGAGGTAGGGGGCAGAGGGATGCACAATAATGAAGATGGATCGTGAACTCACTATCACACCAGAGAAGCAATAGGAAAGGATGTGCCAAGTCCATCTTTACGAAGCAGTAGAATGAGCAAGCCTAAAAGGCTTATTTGGGGAAGTAAGAAATTGCTGAAATGGAAAAGAGCGCACAGTCAAAAGAAAGCGAGGCAGTTGCACAGTGGCAGAGAGGTTCGGAGCCAGCCCGGGGTCATTCAAGGTTAAAAGAGTCTACTGGCTATGGAAAGATACTGATGCCTCGTTCCAAAGCTGACTTCCTCCTTTCAGCCCCTGCAGATGTTGTTTAGCAGGTTAGCTCGGGACTTCCCGAGAGATAATTAGCTAAGATAAGATAAAAACTGTTCCGAGATAAACCACAGGATGTTCCCCTGATGGTAGGTATTATCTAGAGACATTCTCGGGCCCTTCCTACTGCTTAGTTCCTGCCTCTACCCCATATAAGCTTTTGCTTTTGATTCAATAAACGGACCTTGATAGGAACACTACTTGGTCTCACCTCTTTCTTTCCCGTCCCATCCCTCAGGTATGGCTCCCCTCGCGACCCCGTAATTACTGGTCCTGCTGGACGGGACACAGAATGTTGGTTTTCTCCATGGAACAAAAGAGTGAGAAAGGAAAATGATCTGCTGCTTCGGCAAGTTCTGAAGGCCCTGTCTTGGCTGAGTGGCAATCAGATATTGAGTGCCCAGCACAGTTGCTGTAGTGTGCTGAAAATACACCCCAAAACCGCTGCTGCAGGGAGTCGCATTGATTGACCCACTGCCCAGCTGTAGACTGAACACCACTGTAGCACCTACACAAGGCCACATTAGTAGGACATCCACATTCGGAGGACGTAGACCTCTTCCTCTGCTGGCTTTGCCTCAGGGAGTTTCCTGACAACTCCATAGGACCTTTCTTCCACCACAGGCCTTCTGGGAGGAGCCTACTCAACTGTCTTTCTCTGTCACTCAGAGTCAAGTTTGTGTGGAGACAACGCATACCCCACCGCCCTCATCTTTCCCCCTGAAGATCATTCCAGCTTTCTCCATGGGTTCCTTATATATTTCATCCCATGTTGGCTCCTTCCTCCCAAGCTAGCAGCTGTATTTTGTTGCAGCCATTTAAAAAAAAAAAAAACAAAACTTGTTTATTTATTATGTATACAATGTTCTGCCTGCATGTACACCTGCAAGCCAGAAGAGGGCATCAGATCACATTATAGATGGTTATGAGCTACCAAGTGCTTGCTGGGAATTGAACTCGGGACCTCTGGAAGAACAGGCAGCCCTTTTTACTGCAGTCTTAATTGTGCCCATCTTTACAGCCAATAAGGACGATTGAGAGGGAGGTGTGTGACCTGCAGGCACATCTGCCAGGAGCTAATGACGCCACTGACAGTACTCACCAGACAACCATGGGCAGCTGAGTTTAGAAGCTGGAGATGTGGTAAGTAGGGATCTGGAAGCCGAATCATGTTTTATAGGAGGATCTCACATTTAAAAGCTGCCTGGACCAGAGAGTGAGTTCAAGGCCAGCTTGGGCAACTTAGTGATACTCTGCCTCAAAACAGGAAGGGAGCTGTGGCAGAGCATGGAGTCCCCAGTACTGAAACAAAGAAACAAACAAGACAGCTGCACTCCTGGTGATGATAGCACTGGGTCAGTTTGTTATACTGAGATTGCTTAGTATAATACTGAAATCACCCAGATGGCAAGACCCCCAAAATACAGGGTCCTACATTATGAAAGCTTGAGCCTCGGATCACAATCCTTCCTGATGCAGCAGGATAGGAGAGTGACCCTGAGCTTCAAGGCCAGTGGGTTCATAAAGGGTAGCGGGGTGGCAGTGGGGGTAAGGGGAGGTGGGGTGTGGGGGCGGCTTGTGGGTCACAGCAATGTCAACCCTTGGGTGGAGGCTGGATCTGCAGGGAATGTTGACCTTTTGGCAGGTTGGGTGGAGACTGAGTCTGGAGGGGAAGGGTTTTTTGTTTTTTTTTTTTTTTAATCTCAGAGGAACATTGGGAGTTAATTGTAACTCCTGTTGAGTTTCTGGAGACTGCTGGCAGGTCTAGTTTATGGCAGTGCATGGTCTTTCCTGGAAAGCAGGAAGCAGTGAAGTCACCTGGAGGACAAGTTCTCACAGACTACAACATTAATTGTAGAATATACATTACACATAATAGAATATGGCATTCATTTTGCCCTAACAAGTTAAAAGCTCCCAGCCCAGCTAACCTGGCTCATGTGCAGAAATCCAAGATCAAGGAGAGATCTGGTCTCAAATCAAAGGTGGAAGGTGCCTGGTGACCCACAAATGAAGTTGTTCTATATGCTCCTCACATGTGCTGTGCTTGTGCCCTACCTCTATACGTGAACATGCACACACACACACACACACACACACACACACACACAGAGAGAGAGAGAGAGAGAGAGAGAGAGAGAGAGAGAGAGACAGAGACAGAGACAGAGACAGAGACAGAGACAGAGACAGAGACAGAGACAGAGAGAAATGAAGAAAAACACTTAACACTTGCCTAGCAAACATAAGGATCTGGGTTCTTTACCCCAGAACTACAATTAAAAACCCCAGCTCTTCTTTATTATTATTATTATTATTATTATTATTATTAATTTATTCTTGTTACATCTCAATGGTTATCCCATCCCTTGTATCCTCCCATTCCTCCCTCCCTCCCATTTCCCCCTTACTCCCCTCCCCTATGACTGTGACTGAGGGAGACCTCCTCCCCCTGTATATGCTCATAGGGTATCAAGTCTCTTCTTGGTAACCTGCTATCTTTCCCCTGAGTGCCACCAGGCCTCCCCTTCCAGGGGACATGGTCAAATATGAGGCACCAGAGTTCGTGTGAAAGTCATACCCCACTCTCCACTCAACTTTGGAGAATGTCCTGTCCGTTGGCTAGATCTGGGTAGGGGAAAAACCCCAGCTCTTCTTAATTCTTCTGTCAGGCAGGAATCCCAGAACTTCTAGACCAGTGATTTCATGCGTGTGACAGGTCTTTTCCATTGCTTAATAGCTCCATCAACAGTTGTTCATGTTGAAAGTCACACGAGGCCTTTACATGTGAGAAAATACCATTCTTATCACAGGCATTATCAACATCATCTAATTTCCCTCATGTTTTTGTTTAAAATTTTACTGACCCTGAAATGGATTTTATGAGACTCTTTAGGGCAGATTGCAATAAAATGCTATTATAGTGTTCTAGAAAAATGAAAGTAAATGGTTCCCGCCAACTGATTAATTGTATCTTTCTACTTCAGTGTGAGCAGGAGGGGTCAGTACACTGATGGGAAGGAAGAGCACAGCAGTCTGGAGTCAGCCAACACAGTGTTGGCAACAAGTATGCTGATTACTCTAGAGGAATCTTAATCCAGCAACTGTCGGGGAGCCATATTTCTGCACTGTGACTCAGTGAATGCAATGGCAGCCTTCTGCTATCCTTAAGGTCACCAGAACCTGCTGGGAGGATCCTTTTGCGTTAGGAAGATGCTACACCTGAAAGGTGTGAACCACCTACTGCTGAGAAAAGACAAAGGAACTTGGGCAGAGAGTCTCTCCAGCTCCCCCTGAGGACTTGTAACAAGTTCCTGTGACAGGACAGCTTAGCAGGAGAATGCTTCCTTTACAGCCTGCCCTGAGGGCAAAGTGGGATGGAGTATGCAGGCAGGTGTCTGATCTCTATATAAACCTTGCATTGTGCTTTAATAAACAGAGGGCTCAATAGGAGATCCTCTACCTGGCCTTCTAGTCTCCATATTCTCTATTCTCCCCCATCTGCACTCCTTCTTTCAGGTGAACCCTGGGACGGGACAAGCAACCAAGCTACCCAGGCTGGAATAAGACACACCCTTAGTACACAGCGTTAATCCTAAACAATAAAGGCAAAGTCAGTTTGTTGAAAGGGGATGTCTAATCGAGGAGCAGACAGTGAAAAAGAAGAGAACGATCAGACAGAATAGCAAATGTCCAACTCTCATAAGGACAGAAAAGAAAGAGATCATTAGATCTCTCTAGTCCTTTGCAAACTGGAACAGCATGGAGTTCTATCTATCTATCTATCTATCTATCTATCTATCTATCTATCTATCTATCTCCTTCCTTCCTTCCTTTCTTCTGAAAAGATAGAAAAGTTGTTTTTCAACCCTGGCTACTCAGTACCTTCCGAGATGGCCTCAGGCCTGTTCTATACTTTCCAAGAGAAACCACACCCTCGTACTTGTCCGGAAAACCTGACAGCACATGATGTCTCAAGCTGAGCTCTTGTCCCCTCAGGGATAAAATAACTAGTAACCAATCATTTTAAAGGGCATTCTTAAGAACCATCCATGGTCCAACAACTCAGCTTAACTGCCAATTCTACTTCTGTAAGAGTATAAAAGACCCAAGCTTTGCTTATTTGGGGTCTCTAGCTCAATAGAGTTTGGTAGACCCCATCACGATGGATCAATAAAACATCCCTTGCTGTTTGCCTCGGATTGGACTCTCGTGTCTCATTGGGCTCTGGGAAGTAGGACCTGGCCCCCCAGGTCTTACATTTCCTTGCTCTCTCATGACTTTAACAACTTTGAAGAACATTGGCAAGTTATTTTGCGAATGTTATACAATTTGGTAGTGTGATATATTAAAAAATATGTTTGTCTTTGCCCACAGTTCCTGGAGTTGAGCTTTTGGAATGTGTGGATTTTCCTGAGCGAAGGGTGTGTCTCTGTGATACTAATGAGGTTACTGTTAGCCTTCCATATCTCCAGCCTTAGGATTGGGTGAAAACAAGCCAAACCAGATATGTGAATCCAGCCCCAGCCCCCAACCTCTGAAAAGAAATAGAGGTTGAAGGCAAACCCCAATGGTCAAAGAGCATCAACTATGCCTATTGAAACCTCTGTACAAGCCCTGAGCAGTGTGCTTTGGATCAGTGGGCTGGCTATATGTGGGCTCAGAGAGTGGTACACACAAAGACTTAGAACTGGTCCCACTCTGTCCCAAGTTCTTGCTCCATGCATGCTTTCCACCTGGCCATTTTGGCTTTTGTAATAAAGAAGTTGTAAGTATAGAAATTTCCCAAGTCTGATAAGTCAATGCAAGGAATTGTTAAATCTAAGGGAGAGTGGGTTGGGGTAACTCCAAAGTTTGTGATTAGGAGGTAGAAATGTGCCAAGAATTGCAGGTGATATTGAGAAGTTGTTACTGGAATTACAGCATAGAAAGCTCTGGTTCCAGAAACCCTAACAGGCCTCTCACACCTCATGGACCAGAAATGAACAGTGGTAAAAGGCAAAGAAACAAGAGACTAAAGTGGGAGGAACAGATAAATGAAGAGTTAGCTAATGTGACTCCATTTTGTCAGCAGACACCATCTTAAGCCTGCCCCTAAGTTCACCTCTGTTGTTGGAAAACCACAAACTGCTCCAGGAAGGAACCACCCTAGGCTAGAGCCAATCAAGTACCTAATGTCCCCAGGTATTATAGATAGACTGCTCAAGCATTTCACAGTCAGGCTTGACCAATCCCTTAGTGCCAACCCAACCTTGCTAAATGTCAACCAATCCTGTAACTGCCAAACTGGAAACTCCTGTTCCTTGTTGTAACCACAATGAGAACTCTGCCTAATGACAGATGGGGGCTCTCGCTACTGATTCACTGCCTCAGGGAGCCTGAATAGAGGCTCCTAGCTTTTGAATATGGATCTTTGGGGATATATGGATCTGGGCATAACAATAAAGGGGCCAGTGGTCCCCAAGCTCATCTTCAAGAGGTTGACAGGAAAGTTGCAGTTCTATAGAAAAGGAAAAAAAAAGGGGGGGCCAAGGTTTTCATAGATGACAGAGCAGGTGACCCTTGTAGGGCCAGTGAATGGATCTGATTGGTCAGGACTTCAGTTCTGATGCTGCAGGATTCTGAAGGAGTCATCACTACTGTCAATCACTTAAGGGGAGCAATCTGGCTCCAGGTGCAGCTTCACCACCAGAATAATTGCACCAAATGGGAGTGATCTTATCATAGGATGGCCTATTCTAGAAGGTTCATTATTGCTTCGGATACTTTAGGTCTTTTGATGTCAAGAAGTTTATAGAATATGCCCTGCCATTTCTGGAATCTACAGATAGTATAGAAGAGAATGAAAAACTTAAAGAGGCAAAAATAGAATCTAAGGGGATGAAACAGAAAGTGAGTTAGTTCAGTGACTAAGCTGCTCTTTGGAGAATAGGCCATCTTAAGAAACCAAGTCCCTTAACTCCAGGTAGTGTCAGAATGGAGTATAATTGTGACAGACAGCAGGTATCTGAGAATAGGTGCTGAAGATTTGTATAAATTTTTGTATAAAAGGCTTCTGAGGTATTTTTGATTCCAGGTAATTAGTGCCAGAATTGAATACAATTGAGGGGTGGCTAGCTGGTAGGTGTTAGAGATACAGGTTTTGGAAAATTACACAAAGGGTTACCTGAGGTCTCTGGTTAGTAATTTTTAGCAAGAATGCCATAGAATTGATTGTGAGCCTCTAAGTGTCATCACCTCAAGATAGATATACATGGTGTTGGCACATGTCATCACTTGGTTGCTACCTGGGATCATCTGCTTAAAGCAGTTGCCAGGTTATCCACTTTAAATTTATGATCTTCTCATATCTATTGTTTTCTAATATTAAGCTATTATATAAGTTCTTAATTTCTAAAAGTATTTTCCCCCTATATATCTATATCTCTAATACTTGGGAGGCTGAGACAGGAGGATCAAGAGTAGTTCAAGGCCAGCCTGAAACATATGAGACCATGTCTCAAAAAGCCAAGGAAAAAATTGATCCTTTGTCTTAGTTACTGCTCTACTGCAGTGAAGAGACACCACGAGTGAGAAGGCTTATGTAAGAAAAGCGTTGAATTGTGGCTTTGACTACAGTCTCAGATGGTGAGTCCATGATCATCCTGACAGGGAACATGTTGGCAGGCAGGCAGGCACAACATAGGAGCTGTAGCTGAGAGTTCACATCCTGATCTTAGGCAGGAGGCAGAGAAAGCGAGAGACAGGGCCAGGCAGGAGCTTTTGAGACCAGTAGCACACCTCTTCCTCCAAGGCCACAGCTCCTAACTCTTGTTAAACAGTCCCCCAACTGAGAACCAAACATTCAAATCTAGGATCCTACGGGAAGCGTTCTCATTCAAACCACCACACCATTGTAACAGAATGATGAAAGATAACTAGTCAGATCATCAAATAAAGTTACAGGGGTCAGGGAATACACTAAATATGGCCAGGCAGTAAGAAGGAAAATCAGTTACTGATCTGAGGAAGAGTCCAGCACTGCACTGAGTACTCAACAGTGCTCTAGTTTGGTTTCTGTTGCTTTGACAGACACCATGTCTGAAAAATGACTCCAGGAGGAAAGGGTTCATTTGGTTTATACTTGGAGTTTACAATCCATCATTAAGGAAATCCAGGGCAGGGACTAAAGCAGAAACCATGAAGGGACACTGCCTATTGTCTCCCTTTCAGCGCATTTTTCACCTATCTTTCTTAGATAGTCCAAGCCCCCTAAGGATAGTACCTCCAACAGTGGGCAGGGGCCTCCTACATCAATTAACAATCAAGAAAATTCCCCTGTAGATATACCTGCAGGCCTATGTGATGGAAGTAATTTTTAATTTCATATTCTCTCTTCTCATGTGTGTCAAAGGTGAACTAAGATTAGCCACAGCAGATAATATACTAGTTTACCATTCATTTCCGTGTCAATCATAATTGATGGATTTCTGGGGGAAAAACTGAAACAAGAGAAAAAGGACTACATTAAAGCATATATATGTTTTATATATATATTATATATATATAATTAAATTAATTTGAATAAAAGAAGCTCTGTTGATAACCACTTACACCAATTGATTTGTAATATAGGTTCTTGGCATTAATTACGACTTCTCCTAAATGATTAAAAAAAGAAATTACTAGTTTTTCTGCTTTTAAGTAGTCTGTATTTTGTTTATTCCAAAGACTTTATGAACAGGGAAATAACCCATGCAAAATTGAGAATAGTTTTTTTTTTTAAAGGCAATTTATCACAGATCTTTAATACATATGAATGCATCAACAATGGTATTAGCCATTTAAGATTGAAATATGATTTTAAGCCATAACTATAACTTTTAATGCTGCAAAAACTCATACCATCTGGAAATGAAATATGAGTGTGATATTATCCAATATTGTATAGATGATTCATTTTTGGTTGGCCAACCAAGAACCTTATGAGCATAATAATGGGAATTTTATTCATTTGGAAGAAGCAAGCTCAAATGTTAACATTATATGGAGAATGTTTTTCGGAGTACAAACATCAATATCCAATGATATATTACTTGAATACTTTCTGTTAAAAGTTATATAGCCACTTTAGATACAACTCATTATATAAGCTATGTGGGAAAGATTCCTGGCTTTCAAAAATGAAGGTATGGGACTGGAGAGATGGCTCAACGGTTAAGAGGCTTGCTGTCCTTACATAGAACTGAAGTTCAGTTCCTAGCAACCAGGTTGGGCAGCTCACAGCTGCCTGTAACTCTAGGGAATCTAGCAGCCTCTGAGGGGGCCCTACTCTGATGCACATACCCACACAGGCCTATACATCCTTTATATATTTTGTGTGTATTTGTGTGTGCATGCAGGAGAGCTATTGGGTTCCCTGGAGCTGAAGATAGGGATGATTTCAAGCTACCATGTGGTTGCTTGGAGCAGAACTTGGGTCCTCTCCGAGAGAAGTAAATGCTCTTAACTGCTATGCCATTTCTCCAGCCCTAAAATAAGTTGTTTAAAAGTATTGTTTTAAGAGCAGGTATGTAGGTAGGTAAACATTTTTATAGGGAATTAGCTCTAGCATATAGATAAAGAATATAAATATCGATTAATTATGCTTCCACAAAATCTAACACAATATGGCCTGTTATAGCAAAGCTGGGTGCACAAACAGGACTTACAGCAAGGGGAGTATCATCCAGCACAGATCTCCAGTGTCTCAGCGAGGAATACCCTGGGCTCCAGGGATGAGGCAGAGTTGCTTACACAGGAGTTCAGGGTTGGTGGACTTAGCAAATCATTAAACAGGTATAATGAGGGACTGAGGGTAGAGTTCAGAGGTAGAACACCCCCCTTCCAGGTGTGAGGTCCTAGGTTCAATTAACAGTCCTGAAAACAAAACAAGAAAAAGTAACCACTGCCTCTATCACTTGGTCACTCTTTATCCATGAGATCATACCGCTTTCTGGATAAGGAAGGCCAGCTTATCAACAGGAAGCACCTGTTTGCCTTGATAAATTGGTCTATAGGAATGCCTGAATCAAACATAAAGTCACATCTCCATTGGTTCACAGTGTTATCTTTCCAGACTAGAATTTACAGAAATGGGAGTGGAGCTGCTAAGATACGTTGGCAGATATCGTATTAATTCTAAGAAGAGTGCCTACCAGAAAACTGAGTCTAGAAAAAAACAAACTGAAGTGGTCAGTGATAGGCTAATGCTGCAAGGACACTAAAGCTAGCACCAGGGATCTCAGCTGCAAAGTCCTGCATAGGATGCGGCTGGCACCACGTTATTCCAAGTGTGCAAAAAAACAAAACAAAACAAAAAAACAAACAAACAAAACCACATGGCATTTTTGCCATGGTTAGAGTTTGTTGATTGATCTTGGTGTTAAAGGTGAATAAAATGTAGGTCTTGGCACATGCTAAGCATGCCCTGACCATCTCGGGGTTCTGTTTTTTTTGTTTTGCTTTGTTTTTTTTTCTTTTCTTTTTTTGGTTTTTCAAGACAGGGTTTCTCTGTGTAACCTTGGCTGTCCTAAACTCACTCTGTAGACCAGGCTGGCCTCGAACTCACAGCAATCCGCCTGCCTCTGCCTCCCGAGTGCTAGGATTAAAGGCGTGCGCCACCATGTGAGACCAGAGGGTCTTTGTTTTCCTCTTTAACTTTTCCATAAGCTTTCCTAGTACATATTCTACATTAAGCACATTCCCCTGAAACTCCTTTCCCTCCTTTTGTTCCTTTCTCCCCCAATTAGTCTCCTTTATTCACCTGGGGAGTTTTGCTTCTATTTTTATGTAATATATGCACGATTTTATGTACCTGTATAAAATCTAAAATGAACAATTGGTAGGGAAGAAAAAAGGATACATAGCTTCCCAAGATTGCCCTGAAAATGACATAACTGTGATTCTTTTGTTGTTGTTATTTTTAAGGTGTTTATTTGTTTTTAATTTTAAGAGTGTGGACATTTGGTTTGCATGCATGTCTGTGTATTGTGTGTGTGGCTGGTGCTGGCAGAGGCCAGGAAAAAGCATCAGAAACCCTAGAACTGGAATTACAAATGTTCTCTGAAAGAACAGCCAGTGCTCTTAACCACTGAGGCATCTCTCTAGTGTTTTTAGTGTTTTGAGATAAGTCTAGAATGATTTCTATGGTACTACACTAGTTTAAACTCCCACAGGTGATAGTTAAGTGCACTGTTTTTTGTTCATATCCTTGAAATTTGTTATTGTTTTCTTTGTTTGTTTCTTTGTTTGTTTGTTTGTTTCTTTCTTTCTTTCTTTCTTTCTTTCTATCTTTTCCACAGCGTCTCATGTAGATAAGGCTGGTCTCAAGCTTGTCAATCATGAACTTCTGACCCTCCTACCCAAACTTCCTGAGTCCTTGGAATTACAGACATATGCAATCTTGTGTGGCTTTATGTAGCGCTGGCCGTCAGTCCCTGGACTACATGAACACTACGCGAGCAATCTGCCAACTGAGTTATACCCATAGGCCTTCTTGGCTTCTGAATGATTCAATCCTGACTGGGTGATGCACTTTTAGTTTCCATTTCTCTGATTGTTAAGTGATGAAGTTTTTTTTTTTCCTTATCCATTTGTATTTTATCTTTCGGGAATTATTATATTCATCGACCCATTTATTGACTGGCTTATTTGACCTTTTACTTACTTATTAGTTTTTTGTGCATGCTACATGGTAATCAATCCTTTGTCAGATTGTGGCTGTGGAGTAGAGTGAAAAGAGAGACATCAATATTAGCACATGAGTAAAACCAATGGGAAAAGATAAGAAGCTCCCCACCAAGGACTCTTTGTAGAGGGAGTATCTTGTATATTGTATGGATGCATTGCCTGTAACTTAAAAACCTATGGCCTATAGGAAAGGGTAGAATAGAAGGTGGGACATCTGGCTGGCAGAAAGGATTCTGGGATAGAGCCAGATGAGGAGATTCATCTGGAAAGATTTGAAGACAGCATCCTCATGGTACCTGAGCACAGGTAACCAGCCCTGTGGCAGAATGTAGGTTAGAATAAATGGTTATTTTAAGTTATGAGTTAGTCAGAGAAGAGCCTAGCCATATGGCTTACGTATTTGTAAACATGTTTTGAGTCATGAGTCATTATTCTGGGAGCTTCAGGCCTGGAGGGGGGAAAAAAAACCTGCAACACCTTATAAAAGGCAGAGGATATGCTAAAATTCCAGATTGTACAAGCAGAGAAGGCAGTTGCTGCATTGTATACATGATACATAAGGGTTACAAGTCATTTCACCTTGTACCCCTGACCCTGTGATTCTTCTCCAACTCTGCCCCACTTCCATTTTCAAAAGCATTTTATCTGTAATAAGCTAACACTCTCCATGTGTCCTGGGTTCAGTTCCTTGCTCAGGCACATGCATATCCTACAGATTTAATATCTACATGTAATAAGATTTATACCTAGTGAAGAATTTTTCCCGTTCCGTGGGCTCTTTGTTACGCAATTGTTTTCTTTGCTGTGTATTTACTTTTTAATTTCTTGATGCCTCATTTGTCAGTTGTTGACAATTTTCCCTGAGAAACTGACATCCTATTATTTAAAAAAAAAAAAAAAAAGATCTTGAAGCCTTTCCTCTACTTTTTCCTTCAACAGTTTCAGGCTTTCCCGTCTTACATTAACATCTTTGATCCATTTGGGATTGGCTCTTTGTACAGAGTGTGAGATAAGGAGCTCTTTTCATATATATGAACATACATGCATATATGATATATAGATATATCCAGTTTTCCCAGTACCAATGTGAGTCTAGAAAGAGGCTGTCTTTTTATCCAATGTGTATTTTTGGCATCTTGGTTAGAAATTTAGTGGCTGTAATTGCGTAGGTTTATGTCTGAGACCTTCATTCAGTTCATTGTTTTCTCTCTGGTTTTGTGCCAATATCATGCTTTACTTGTTGCTATAGCTCTTTACTATAATTTGGAATAGGTATGGTGATACCTCCAGCATTATTCTTTTCACTTGGAATTTCGTTGTCTATCTAGGACCTTTAATACTTCAACATGAATTTTCAATAAATAGATTTTTTAAAAAAAATCCAATCGGCTAGTTTGTGTGCTTTGATTGGGGGGACTTGAAACTATTAATATTCAGAAATGTGTATTGATTTTATGTCTTCCTATGTAAGGACAGAACTAATGCCATGTTCTTTATGTAATGTTTATCCTGCAACCAATGCCGTCGTCTATGGATGTTCTGTGAGAACCTGTCTCCTAGGTGACCCTTTTCCCTGTGTTCTGGGAATGACACCTGTCAGCAGTCTCCAGGAACTCCACTGGAGAGATTACATACAATTAGCTCCCAGTGTTCCTCTGAGATTAAAAACAAAACAAAAACAAAAACAACTTCCCCTCCAGAAAACTTCCCCTCCAGACTCAGGCTCCACCCAGCCTGCCTAAAGGTCAGCATTCCTATGACCCACAACCCTCCCCACCCCTTCACCCTGCACAATCCCCCGCGCCCCCCACTTCCCTTTATAAACCCATTGTCCTTGAAGCTTAGGGGCACTCTCCTGTCCTGCTGCATCAGGAAGGACTGTGACCTGAAGTTCGAGCCCGTCATACAAGACCCTGTGTGTGTTGTATCAGTATCGAGTCCTGATGGTCATTTTGGGGGGGGGGGTCTCATGATCTGGGCAATGTGGGCAATCTTGGTATTACACCAATCCTAAGCAATTTGCTTAATTACTAGCTTAACATTTTAAAACTGTAGCCTCATAATTGCATTTATATTTCTATTCAGTCTAAAGGATTTCTTAGACTACCTTTTGTAGGGATAGCTTAATGGTCATGAATTCCTTTAGCCTGGTTTTGACTATGAAGAGTTTTTCTTTCTTCAATTGTAACAGTTTTGTTGAGTATAGTAGTCTGGGTTGGCAGTTCTCTTCAGTTCTTGAAATACTTTTCCCAAGCCCCGCTGACATTTAAAGCTTCTTTTTGAGAAATCTACTGTTTTCTGGGGAGCCTACCTTTACATGAGATTTGTCATTCTCTTTCAGCTGTCTGAATACATTCTTTGTTTTGTATATTTGGAGTTTAACCATATTATTATGTAGACAAGATATTTTCTGGTATGTCTTTTTGCTGTTCTAAATATCTCCTGTGTGGGCAGTTTATTCCTTAAATTTGGGGGATTTCCTACTATTGTTTTATTCAAAACATTTTCTGATTTTATCATTAATTTCTTCTCCTTTTTCTATGCTTATGATTTAGATGTTTTTCATTGTGTCACATTTGTCTCAAAGGTTCTGTTTCTACTTTATTAATTTATGTTTGTCTTTGTTTGAATGTTCCAATTCCTCTATTTTGTCCTCAAACACTGATAGCCTGTCCTCTACTTGACCTATTCTATTGATGTAGATTTCTACTGAGCTTTTTATTTGACTTATTGATTTTTTTTTTATTTCCAGTAATTTGATTTATTTATTTTTGTCAGTATTTCTGTCTCCTTATTGACTTCTCCTTTTACACTCTATGATTGATTTCCTCATTTGTTCTTGTTTGTGTTCTCTAGGAATTCCTCAGGAGTTTATTTGAATCCAATTTTGTTTCTTTTAGCACATTTAGCAATGATTTTTTAAAAAAATATTTTGAGACATTGTCTAATTTACTTTTATTGAAGGATATTACTGTGGGTTTAGTAACTGGGGAGGGGATCTATTAGTTACCATTCTTTTGCAATGACAAAATGCCATGACCAAGGCAACTTAGAGAAGAAAGGATTTATTAGAGCTCATAGTCCTACAGGGATAAGAGTCCATCACCTTCACAGTAGGAAGAAATGTCAGCAGACAGGCATACTGGCTGGAGCAGCAAGATACGAGCTTACATATCCAACTGCAAGGATGAAGCAGCAGAAAAACCTGAAAACTCATTTTCAGTAACACTTATTCGAGCAAGGCAGCACTTCCCTGATCTCTCTTAAAACTGCCATAATGGGAGACAAGTGTTCAAATATGCAAGCCTGTGGGGGAACATTCTACTTACATAAAATAACTATTTCCTTCATACCTCTTTATACCTTTTAATAAAAATTATTTTTAATAAGTGCGTGATGATTGCAAGTGCTAGACATAAGATTCAGTCTTCAACCTGCTAGTCACACACACACACACACACACACACACACACACACACACTTTATTTTATATGTGTGTGTGTACTTTTCTAAGCACAACTACTTTGTTTTTCTTCAAAAACTTAATTCCTTTGGTTATTTTAGGTGCATTCTCTATATTGAACTTTTGTTCCCACACTGCTTTTATAAACCACATCAGTTATGGACAAGTTATTCCGTAGCTTGTACTAAGTAAATTTTAAAATGGTTAGTTGACAAGACTGTTTAGACAAGATCTCTTTCTGTACCCCAGGCTTGTCTAGAACTCACAGCCATCCCCCTGTTTCAATTAGCTCTTTGTCACATGCAAGGTTGGTAAAGGTCTTCTTCCAGTCTGTAGGCTGTCGTTGTATTCTGCTGAGAGTGTCCTTTGCCTTACAGATGCTTTTCAGTTTCATGAGGTCCCATTTACTAATTGTTGATCTTAGAGCCTGAGCTACTGGCGTTCTGTTAAGAAAATTGTCTCCTGTACCAACGAGTGCAAGGCTTTTCACCCAGAATAGCTAAAACAATCCTGTACAATAAAAGATCTTCTGGAAGAATCTCCATCCCTGATCTCAAGCTGTACTTTAGAGCAACAGTAATAAAAGTGACATGGTACTGGTATAGAAATCGGCTGCTTGATGAATGGAATTGAATTGGAGACACAGAAATAAACCCACATACCCACGAACACTTGATTTTTGACAAAGAAGCTAAATCCATACAATGGAAAAAAAGATAGCATCTTCAACAAATGGTGCTGGTCTAACTGGATGTCTACATGTAGAAAAATGCAAATAGATCCATATTTATCACCCAGCACAAAACTGAAGTCCAAGTGGATTAAAGACCTCAGCATAAAACCAGACACATGAAATCTGTTAAAAGAAATTTTTTATTTAGTGAGAGATTAATAGCATTGCTAAAGTCCAGCCTTGGCAGGTCCAGGGGAGAATCTTGGGACAGGAGGCAGAATTTATTGTTTACTTTATCACCTCTTGGGTGACTGATCTGATGGCTCAGGCAGATGGAGAGAAGAAAGATGGGAGGAAACATCTCTAGAACTTGGGCTTGACTGTACTGCTGCTAAGGAGGAAAATTTAAACTGACCACTTTTTTCCTGAAACCCGGGCTACAAAAAAAAAAAAAAAAAAAAAAAAAAAAAAAACAAAACAAAAATGGCTTTTAGGCAAAAACTGCAGGAGATTGTAAAAAGGCTCTTGGATCTAATATCGGCTCCTGCACAGGAGCAGGCTCTGAGGAGAGTTCCTTAGGCTGAGGTAAACTTTGGCCTGGTTGCTTTAGAAGGCTGATTGTAAGGTCCTGTGTCTACTAATTTATTTGTGAATCAATTAGAAGAAGAAAAAAGAGGAGAAGTAAGCCAGGACCACTCTTAAACACGTGCTCAAGAGGAAAAGGTGAATGAAGTTAAAAAACAAAAACAAAAAAAACCCTCAACCAACAGATCCCACAAGCTTACAATGATGTTGACTCCAGTTAGTATCTCCTGCACAGAAACTGCAGCAAGTACAGAATGCCCTCGAGGAAAACCTCTTTTCTGACCAGCTGCCATAGCCGTTTCCACAGGACCAGCCCATACGTACACTTAGACAAATGATCAGACATAGGGACCTGGACATATTCGTGTACATCTTCAATGCACGACACAAAAGGATCGCCTTACACACAGGCAGACAATCAACATACATTCATGCAACATGTATACAAAAAACAGGCAGATGGCCACATTTACATGCAAACACATATCTTTATACATATTTACAACTCATGAATGAAGTGAATTCCAGTGGGCTTCAACCAAGGTTCATTGTCTGGTCATAATTTTATATTTCTGAGACAAAGCTCATTACATCAGAAAAGGAATCACCTCATAGTAAGAAAAAAAGCAGTTAATCAAAACAAGCAAACAGATTAACACAATAGAATAATAGGTTACATGTCTTTTTCATTAAAACTAAACATTTCTTATCTATGAATTCTTACATATATTCATAGTGAATTCAGAATGGTAAAGGTTGACCAGGCCTAAAGGTTAAGGGGTTCAAGAAATTACACAAGATATGTGTCTTTTCAATTAGGACTGGCCTGGCTACACATTTTCCAGATAAGTTTATAGTGAGTTCAAGACAATAATTTTATCTGTCTTTCATTCTAAGACACAAAGTAAGTTTGGAATGACAGTATTTTATGCCACAGCTGACAAGGTATAAGGAAATATAACAAAACCATTTGTATTTTTTGACATTAAGGTTTGTATTTAATTTAGACAATTCTTGGTAGCCTCATTATGTTTCAGGTTTATGGAAAGTTTAAACCAACTTGCCTATATTTATGGTGATGCCATCTCTAGAGTGAAAGCTTACCTAAAGCCACAAATCTGTTTCAAGTTTGTCTCCTAGTAACGCATCTGAGGTCCACAAAAGTATTTACTACAGCTATAAAGTTTCCATTAACCTTTTAACTTCTGAAAAGGTTTGAATCAAGTCAGGAATTCCATTATCAGGAATTAATTCATCTGAACAGAAGTGCATCTTCATAAAGACCTTGTAGGAAGTTTTTCAGAGTGGGTAAATACAGAAAGTGAGGGTTTGCATGACACCAGATTTTTAAAAAAAGAAATATAGCAGCACAGAAAGGAGGGGTGTCAGGGAATGGAAGCAATTCTGGAGGTGCGTCATGGTACAGACCTTGCAAAATACCAGATTACATTCCCGAAAGCTCACATGCCTACTGAACTTCTCCAATTCAATGGCTCTTGGCATGGCATGGCCTCGTGGTGCTCAGAAGTTTAATTTTAAGAATTTCAATAAAGTATAGGGCACAGCAGGCCGTAGCTGTGATCTCAGCGCCCAGAGGTAAAGGCAAGAAGATAGGAAGCTTAGCATAGTGATGACTTCACTGTGCACGGAACTGAAATGCATTTACAGTCTTCTTTTGAAATTATTACAATATATTTACTGAAACAATATTTTGGCTTTAAATTTTTTCTAATGTATATTAATGTACACAATAATCATGCCTTGGTTCCTTTTCTGTTGGTGTGATAAAACACACACACACACACACACACACACACACACACACACACATGATCAGGGAATGAAATCATCAGATTCCAACAATTCCTCTAAAGAATTGATGCTGACTGTCACGCTGTTGTTTCCTGTTTGGAAGTACATTGGTTTATTCGAGCCAAATGCTGATATTATGATCTGCGGTATGTTAACAACTTGCCCATGTGCCAGAAGTAAGCCATGAAAATTGGCTTCAGCTTGCCTTATTTATAGTTTTATTCCTGTAAAAAGACACCATGACCAAGGCAACTTTTCTAAGAGAAAGCATTTAATTGGGAGATCAACAATTACAGCTGGAGAGAGAGAGAGAATCTTGTATCTTGGCCTGGCATGGGTTTTTGAAACCTCAGTTCCTATACCCAGTGACAGGCTTCCTCCAATAAGGCCATACCTTCTAATCCTTTCAAATAGTGCTACTCCCTGGTGCTTAAGCATTCAAATACCAGAGCCTATGGGGGCTGTTCTTATTCAAACCACCCCACAGATTTAGCATTTTTAGTAGATTTAATTACTTATTTAAATAACTTAAACATGAGCCTTTAAGATAAGAACCAACTACTTACTATTTATTTATTTTTATTTACTTACTTACTGGGTTAGGGGAGGCACTCCTGAGTGTTAGGATTCTGCTTCAGTCTGCCTACCTGTGATGTCACTGCTTACCTGCCATGGGGGTGTGCACATCTTGTCATTATCAACTTAAAACATCTTTCTAGACCTAAAAACATCTTAACCCCTAAACAACTAAGCTTCGTTGTAAAACTAAGCTATCTGGTCTTCGACTCCATCAGAGACTTGAAAAGGAATAAACTTGATTACCTGAGTATGTCAGGAGTGCAGGTTAGTAGCTTTCCAAATGAGAAGATGACAGAGACAGTTTTGTTTTGGTTTGGTTTTGGTTTTTTGAGACAAGGTTTCTCTGTGTAGCCTTGGCTGTCCTAGACTCGTTTGTAGACCAGGCTGGCCTCGAACTCACAGTGATCTGCCTGCCTCTGCCTCCCGAGTGCTGGGATTAAAGGCATGTACCACCACACTCGGCTCAGTTTTCTACCTGAATAGTCACCCAAAACTCTCCTGTTATGTTGGAGCATCTTCTTCAGCTTTCTGGCCCAATATCTGACAGACATGTTTGTGAGGCAGGAACTATTGAGAACTTGCTTACCTGGTCTTGGCAGAGTTTGGCCATTGACGCTGCCTGCATCCAAGCTTGCCCGTTTTTTAGGCACAATTCTGTCTGTGGTAGAAAAGAGGATGTTTTGCCCAGTGGCTTGTTTGCCACATTTGAAGCCATCTCCATAAGGAGGTTCTTTGATGCTTATCATCTTTGAGGTAGGCTGAGTAGTGCCAGGAGTTAACCTGTCTCATTCTCAGTGAATCTTTAAAGTAATAAAAACATTTTAAAATGTCATATTCTGCATGTCTCTGAGGTTTTTGAAGACCTTATCTAACTATCCTACCTTATCTTTCTACAGAATCACATCTATCTGCCTCACCTAGGATGTATATTCTTGTGATAAAAGTAGAGCAGCAATTGACATGATCAGCTAATAATCAACTTGTATAACTTATTTGTCCTAAATAGTCTGCACTACACTTTCAAAGTATTGGAAATAAACCTTGTATTATAATTGAGTTATATGGGTACAATACCTCATGTTAGAGTGTGTGTGTGTATATATATATATATATATATATATATATATATATATATATATATATATAGAGAGAGAGAGAGAGAGAGAGAGAGAGAGAGAGAGAGAGAGAGATAGTATGTGTGTGTATGTGTGTGTGTGTGTGTGTGTGTGTAGAGTAAACTTATCTTTGAATTCTATACCACTGTATCTAGAATTAAACTTATTTTGCATCTATTTACAAAATTCTAATCCAATGAATTAAAAATAACCACGTGAGTGACAATTGAGGCATTAAATTGAGGAGTAGATTCACTAATCTACTTTTTGTTCTATATTCCCCTTTCTTTTTAACCCCTATCTCCAAACCTAAGAATGTAAGATAAGGGAAAAGAGAGGCATCACTGAATCTAGCCTTGTTTTCTTTCTAAATAAGACCAGTAATAACTTGTAACCAGCTCCCATTGATAATAACCCTCTATCACCCAAGAAAGCAACCAAAAACCTACCCAACCTCCCTTAAAGGAAATGGACCATCGTTCTCTTAAGGTTTTTAAAGTCCTCTGATCATTGCTGTCTTCTCTTCCCATAATCCAAGACTTGTTCTTTGTGGGGAGCCATGCTAAATCCTGTCAGAGATCCCGTGCTTAGGCTTCAAACTGTGACCTTCCAGTTGCTGATCTCTGCTGGAGGAGGTCTTTGTGTTCCTGGCCATCCTTGGACTGTTTACCTTTGAAAGAAGCAGGGAAGTCCCTACTGAGACACACCTGGAGGGTTAAGGAAGTTCTTACAGAGAGCTATTCAGGCTATTGTGTTCTTCTTGCCTTGGGAGCTAGGGAGAGGGGGATCAGAATAGACCCTATTGACCTTACTATATAAAGTCTTGCTTGTCCGCATTAAAGGGGAATCTTGATCAGAAATTTCCTGACTTGATTCGTTATTTCTCCTGTCTCTGTATCCTACTTTCAATCCCCACTCCCTCTCTCAGGTGAACCCTGATCTGATTTTTCCCCGAGGGCTGGGATCCAACAGTTCTTATTCCAAATTCCCCACCCTATTATCTTAGGACATGGAGCATTATCTGATGAATAATTTGGGAATGGAGACTGCCCCCTCCTTTAATCCACAGGCAGTCACATAGTCAGGCATAGCTCGAACTTCCCAGCTCTGAGTTCTGAGACACACCATATCCACTGCCCACCAGCAGACTGGGCCCAGCAGAAACAGCAAGGCTCCGCTAAATTTCCACAAGTCAGTGGACGTGGCAAGAATTAGCTGGAGTACTGTCGCAGACCATCTCGGTCGGGTCCAGATCCTTGGGGTCAGGAGTTCCTGAAGCTTCGGTGGGCAAGAGATAGGTGAGTGCCAAACAGAGACAAACTCAGGGGAAGTGTGAGTCTGAGTGGATTTTGGAGGCAAGCAAGCCAGGACTTTATATACATCTCCTGAAACGGGAGTGTTCTCTCGTGGTTACACTATTTTTCCATACAATTCAAAAATACAAGATGCAGTGTAATTATGTTGTCATCAATGTTGAACAATCATTCATAAGTCATTAGATTGGTATCAGTGCATAAGTTCTCTTTATCAAAGGTCAGTGTTCTCTCATTATACCAAACATCTGTGAATCAGGACAGTTTATTTTCTTAGCTCATCTGCCACTATCTGGAGTTTTACTCACTTTTATTTGTAAGTCATAATACGAACTATTGACTGGTGACTAATTCTTAGCTATGTTTTTAACACGTGGAATGGAACTTAGTGGTAAACGACTGAATGACCCTTGGCTACAGTTTCAAGTCAAGGGTCGCCTGGCAACACAGTTATGTCTGAAAAGTTCTTTGATAAGAAAAGTGGAAACAAAGCCAGCCAAAACAAATATGTGAGAAGAGAGAAGGGGGCACTGCAATTAGTCACTCCTGGTAGAAACATCAAACCCATTTCCAGGAGGCTTTCCCTTAGATTGGGGTTGTCCGTGGTAACGTTTGTAACACAGACTCCACTGGAGGAGTCGTGACAGAGAACCACAAGAAATTCTTCTGGAACGTTTCTCTCTGTGAAGCAAAGGCCAGCAAAGCAGAGTGATGCCAAAAGCCTCATCTCGCTGTGTGTGGCTCTTTTTATCCCCCTTCCAGTCATCACGTGCCCTTTCTCACACCTCCTCCTAGCATCACATCACCTGCTCTCTAGCAAGATAGCTTTCATCGAAACGTCCACTTCAATAGTGAGCCTTGTACCTCTTATCTATGCAAATATGACCACATATAAATGACAGAAGACAAGGCCAGTTAATTTCTCTTAACTGTCACTAAAAATCTCATTCCCTCTTCAGAGGTGAAGCACTCGTTTGTGCCTCTTCTTTCTCCGAGAATTTGCCTACTGAATTTCTGTTCACAGAATAGACTTTTTTATTTTAGTTATTTTTTATTATTTTATTATTATTATTATTATTATTATTATTATTATTATTATTATTATGAGCAGTAGTAATAGTAGTAGTATAGTTTCATCATCATCATCATCATCATTATTATTGTTATTATTATGAGCAGTAGTAATAGTAGTAGTATAGTTTCATCATCATCATCATCATCATTATTATTATTATTATTATTATTATTATTATTATTATGAGCAGTAGTAATAGTAGTAGTATAGTTTCATCATCATCATCATCATCATTATTATTGTTATTATTATTATTGTTATTATTATTATTATTATTTTACATAGGGGAGTGATGGTGCTGCATATGGAGGCTAGAGATCAAGAAATTAAGACACACTTGAGAGGATAGGCATGGGCCTCTCAAAGAATTCTCTTAAGGAATTCTTTGGATCCCCTAATTCAGTGGCTGTGTGCTCCTCCAAGATGGGTCTCAGTGAATGCTTGGAGCAGTAACAGTATGTTTCCCATGGGTGACTTTTACATTACATCTCAAAAGACTGCTAAGAATTTTTCAAGTTTGTTCTTTTTTTTATTAGTAGGATTAAAGGGTGGCCCTGGTTGGGAAGTGTCGGGGCGGGGGGGGGGGGGGGGTGGTAAGGGGGGGGGGAGGGAGAAGGGAGAAGGGATGGGGGGGAGGGGTGAAATGCCTTGGAAGGAGCCGTAATCTGATAAACAAGCAGTCACTAGGATTGCACATGGGTCTAGCACAGACCCTCTCCCTGTAAAGGCGGGGTGTGTGTGTGTGTGTGTATGTGTGTGTGTCTGTGTGTGTCTGTGTGTCTGTGTGTGTGTGTGTCTGTGTGTGTGTTCTGGTGAGACTGTAGAAAACCAGCAGGTTTACAATCAGCAAGGTGGAAAGACTCCAAGTAAATGCTTTATCCAGATTCCTCCAGATTCCTGGTGGAGGGACTCCTCTCCCTTTCTCTTGTCCCCAAGGTTTTCCCTGTCTCTGTCCTGCCTTGATGCCACACCTGGCTTCCACTCAGTCTTCGCTATAAGGGAGGCATCATTATTGCTGCGCCACAGATAAGTGCCTGAGGTTCAGAGCTGTGCCGTTTTATGGTTATTTTTAATCATCAGCAAGTCTGGAGGCGGAGTCCTATTTCAGTCTGGAGCTGAGTACTCCCAACTCTACTGAGAAGTTACGGCCTTTTTGTGTCAAGAGTTTTGTGCCCAGTCTGGGATGCCACGCGGAACCCACAGGCAAGTTCTTCAACCTCAGTACTACTGACATTTTTCTTTGCCTCCAGGAGGTAGCAGGTGTGTTGCCTTGTAGACTGTTGAGCAGCAACCTCTGCCTCTTCCACGGGACACTAAGGGGAACCCTGACGCACTCCTCTCTCCACACACAAAAAATTGGGGTTCCATCTTTTGCTGAGCCCCTTTGGGAGAAGGTGCCTTCCATACTCCCTTGAGTCTGTGACAGAGCCCTAAGAGCATGCCTGTGCCTCCATTGCCCCCCCCCCCTGGATTTTTTCCAGGCCCTTCTCCTATAGAAACTGACACCATCACTGTGAGCCTTTATCTGTTCTCGGCAGCCGTCCAACCCCCTTCACACCAGCTGATTCTGTATGCTAGCTCATCCCTTCTGCCTGATTCAGGAGCTATTCAAGACTGGGAGTGAAAATTGAATTGGCTGCCCAGCAACGATTTACCAGAGGCTTCTAGAATTGTCTCCCACAACCGGATTAACTATTTTGATTAATTTGACCTGTCAGTTTGTTGAAGAAGAAGGGAATAGCTACTTAATTTATTTATTCACTTAATTTATTCAGCTGAATAATTTATTTAGATTCATTCCTTTATTTATTTAACTCATACAGTGACTAAGAAGACTTGTTTTCTAGGTGAAATCTCACAGTTAAATCATCAGATTAGTTGTATGTTGAGACTCTGGTTGAATCCAGCTCCTGTTTCAGTACAAATCATTTTGTCTCCTTTATTCTCCTGAGGATGTAGCTTATTTACTAAAGAATCACACTTTCAAGAAACTGGTTTTTTTTTTTTTCCTGCAGAGATCATAAGATAAAGCATCCCTTCCATTTCAAATTCTATTTTAAATACTTTTCTTTTTCTTGTAATGAATGTAATTTTTATACTAGTATGTATGGAGATGCCATACGAAACCTATTTCTTTATATGCAAACCTAAAATTTTAATTTATCAAAAGGTAAATTTTTCCTTTTCAAGTTTGAAATCTATTTTTTTTCACATGCCTATGCAGCCCCTATGCTTACATGGGAGAGACTGCGGTTCACTGGTGTACATATAGGACTCAGAATAATAAATGTGTATCATTGTACATCCATGGTGGATTTCCTACGTGATGGGGAGAGAATAAGAGGAGACAGACCAGAGGGTTCACTTCACACCGGATTCCTTAGGAAGCTCGTAAAAAGGATTTACTGTATTTTGATTAATCCATCTTTCATCCACCTTGAGTGTCTCCATGGCAACTGGATATTTGTTTCCCAAGGATGGGTTTTCAGGCTGTAGAAGGTTGATTCAGCTTCATACAAACCCCCCCTGTATTCCTGAGAGCCACATCTTTGAAATTCAGCATGCATAGACAACAGCTCCCAGGCCCTGTCTGTGTTACTGATGCCAATGCTGGTATCACTTTATCAATGACAAGACGCGATCGATTTTCCAAGCATTTTCTCACTGCCAACACAGACATCTGTTTTCCCTCTACTCCTAAAAAACATAAGTATCTTGAGCTTAGGCTAAAGGAGGCTAGCTAAGTAGTCATGTATGGCTTTTGTTTGTTGCTTTATCACAAAAATATGCATTGCCAAGTGTTGGTTAGAATATGTCAGGTCATGAGTCTACTAAAGTCCTATTAGATGCTCTTGTAAATAAAAATAACCATCTATCAGAAAGTAATTATCTCATTTTTCAAAAGACAGATATAAAGCAGAATCTAGTTCAAGGCTTACTGACATAAAAAAGCACGCATTATAAAAGAGGCTGCATAGCTTACCTCAGGGTCTTACCTGAGTTGAGCACGGGGTCTGGGGTGAGCCCAGCAGCAGATTGCCTCTCTGGCATGCTCAAAGCCTCAGAACCACAAAAATGAATGACGCTGAAATAAGGCAGGCAAGATCTGTACCCCCAGCACAAAGCTGGGGCGCGGTCACCACAAAACCCATTTTCTTGGTTCCCACATTAGCCTGCAAATGCTCGGAGAATAGACTACGTGTGAGACTTTCCATCCAGCAAAACGGGAGCAGGCTACTTTCTCTTGTCCCTTCTCCAGCCCTCTACTTGTAATGCAAGAGCATGGCATGACATAGGTGAGTGGAAGGAGGAAAGGGTGGGTGGAGGGAAGGAAGGAAGGAAGGAAGGACAAATGGAGGGAAGCATACCTAAGTTCAATTCCCAGCAGAACAGCAACAAATAAGAAGAGACTTGATACCCTATGAGAATATATAGGGGGACGTAATCCCCCTCAGGAACAGTCATAGGGGAGGGGAATAATGGGAAAATGGGGGGGGGAGGAATGGGAGGATACAAGGGATGGGATAAACATTGAGATGTAACAAGAATAAATTAATAAAAAAAAAAAAAACCATAAAAAAAAAAACACCAAACAACAAACAAACAAAAAGCCCAAAAAGCAAAGACAAAAATAAATCTAAAATTTGTATTCTTTGAAAAACAAATAATAACAAATGCCTACATGTTCCCAGGAGGAATTATTGGGATTAAGACTGAAGCTCTCTGTACAGATTATGTGAGTCCACATACTTTTCTTTTTCATGACTATGATTACTTTCACAATCAGCAAAAACAATAAAATATACTTCGATTTTACAAACAAATTAAACAAAGGACCAATCTCCAAAATCTAATCACTTACACCAAAAGCAATTTATTTATTCTATTTTTAAAATTTTTTAATGCTTCGAACATTGTAGCTGTAGAACAGTGAGATGTATGTATGTGTTTTAATGCTTTTGTTGATGATTAAAATAATAAGACCATAATATGGGACTGACAATCTCAGCTTTTTTTCCTTTTCTTTTCTTTCTTTCTTTTTTTTTTTTCGTATATCTTTCTAAAAGTAATATTGAATGTCTAACACATAGTTTAGGGATCATAACATGAATTATTGGAATTCATTCGCAAAGCCCAGACTCATTTAAAATCGCTGCTGTCTACAGTGCAATAAATGTGATGGATGGCCTTCCGCAGCCGGAGCAGCCGCTCCTCCATGCGTGCAGAGGCCTCTTTGTGTGCCTACTGGAGCACATTTCCCGAACATTCTGCAAGTGCTCCCAGTGGGAGCTGCTTTGGAGTCTCCTGTTCACAGTTATTTAAGAATAGCCTGTTAGTTTCCAATTACCAAGGATCGATTTAGATTGTCTTTAAAGAAAAGAACCTCCTCAAAGATTGGGGATTTTCAAAGGAGTGAAAATGTGCACACAGCCCTCATACCTTCCACTGCTTTCTAGGTTCTCTGTCATTTGGAGCCAGAAAGGGGGGGAAAAATCCTTCTGCAGAAAAAAACAAAACAAAACAAACAACAAAAAACCCTAAAAAACCAAACCCACAAGAGTATCAAATTAAGCAAAGCATCAGTTCCTCTCAATGCTATTTTTTCAGGAATAAATATTTACATCAACTTCCAGATAAACTAGATGACAGATTTTAGTGCGTCCCAGACCCTCTCCAGCAGCTCTGGCTCCCCTCTCTACCCTCCTTTGTTCTGCCGTTGGACTTTCTACACCAAGCCATGGTTTTAGAAGCTGATTATGAGAACCATGCCCTGTAATCAGTTACAAGACACCTGTGCACAGTATAGGGATAAAACGACATGAAGAACAATAATATAGGCAGTACTTCATGAGAGCATTCCCCTCTTCTGTAACGCTATAACTAAATAAATATTTACAAAGGAAAAAAAATCTTCCAAAAGTCCAGGCCAGGCCGGGCAGTGGTGCTGCACATTTTTAATCCCAGCACTGGGGAGGCAGAGGCAGGTGGGCTTCTGTGGTCTATAATGCGAGTTCCAGGACAGCCATGACTACAGAAAGAAAGTCTGTCTCAAAAACAAAAAACATAGAGGAGTTCTGGCCAGGTTTTACTCTATATACTCTCTCTCTCTCTCTCTCTCTCCCCCCCCCCCCGCCACACACACACACACACACACACACACACACACACACACAGAGGCACACACACACACGTACACACACTCACTCACTTTTAAAAACAGTCTCATTGTGACACCCCCTATGTAGACCAGGTTGGCCTTGAACTGACAGAGATCTGCCTGCCTTTGCCTCCTGAGTGCTGAAATTAAAGGCATGTACCATTTATGCTCTATATATCATTATTGTATGTACAAATAATCACTATTATGTGCATATATGTTTTTAATATGATAATCACTAGTAAATGTTGCTTTTATTTCCTGGGATATGGAGATATGAGTGGTTCCTCATCCTTTCTAGCTCTCTCTGAACTCTCACTGGCTGGTTCAACTCAGCTGTTCTGGCCTAAACTCCTCTCCAAGCTGACTGATTCAAACAACTTCTCTTGGCTTCTGATTGAATTGCTGGGCTTGGCTTACAAACTAATTCTGGCAATACATTTAATCTTCTGGATCCTTCTCATTCTCTGGCTCCTTCTGTCTTTACCTGCATCAACCTTCTTCTTTCTGCAACCTGTCTCTTTAAAACTGTCCCAGTAAGAAATTCTCATGGAATTAACAATAAAAAATTAAAAAAAAAAAAAAAAAAAAAAAAAAAAAAAAACCAAACCAAACCAAATAAAAACAAAAACAAAAACAAAAAAAGAAACTAAACAAACCTTTAAATGTGAGTGCTTGTCAGAGCAGCCATGTTTCTGATTTAAAATTCCTCTACAATCACCTATCTACAGAGTATCAGTAGAAACCAACAACTTGGGATATTGTGATGGCTCAGCAGGTACAGGTACCTACCAACCTGAGTTTAATATTTGGGACCAACATTGTGGAAGGAGAGAACTAACTCCTACAAATTGTCCTCTGTTGTCTATGCATATGTCATGACACATAAACATCCCTCCAAAAGTAATAATTAATAATTTAATAATAAATTAATAATTAATTTATTACTTTTTTTGAAGAAGTGAACAGCTTTTTGACCTAAAAAGCAACCGAGACACACAGTATGGGAAGAAAGTGTTTATCAAGCTAAAATTAGGATGTAACTCCAAGGCCAAACATAAATACTAGTGGTACATAGAAAAGACTTCCCAGCCAGGCAGTAATTGTACACACCTTTAATTCCAGCATTCAGGAAATACAGGCAGGCAGATCTCTATGCATTCAAGGCTAGCCTGGCCTATAGATTAAGTTCTAGGAAAGATAAATCTACACAGAGAAACCTTGCCTTGGGAAAAAAAGGTGCTCCCCAAAATGGCATCCAATAACCTGAGGGTTTTTTTTTTTTGGGTTTTATTAACTTATTGTGATAGAATCTGTTAAAGCCCACCAACATTGAGACTAGTCCAGGCCTTAATGCCTAACATGTAAGAACAGCCATTTTGTCTTCCTTAGTGCACAGTTCAATACTATGTTCTCCTTAAATTAATGATAAATGTTATGTCCTGTTTGAGTTAAATCACAATACCCTGTTCTTTTCTCACAGGAATGGTAGGAAGCTGGAAAGCCCCTAAATCTCCCAAAAGAGGGAACTGGAAAGTCCCCAAGTTCCCCCACCCTATATCCCAGCCAATCAGCTTAAAGGCCTGGAATAGAATTGATTTTTCCTATTTGATTTTTTTTTTTCCTTTAAAAGCTCACTATGAGAAAAACTCTGCATCATAGTTTGGCTACCAAGTCTACTGTGTCCCTAATTATATTCAGTTTTGGTGTGTATATTCAACAAACTATCTATATTTGGCTGAGATTGGTGTCTGAGTGGTTTGTGCAGCTATTCTTGGACTATCACAAATCCAAAGCAAAAGTTTCATCATGGCATTTGCATACATGTATGTCGTTATACTTTGCCCTTCCCCATTTTCTCTTCCCCACTGAAACTGATTCCCTTTTTTCTTCCAATTAATCCACCCATCTACTTTCTTTTCATATGTATTTTATTACCTTCATATTGCCCACTTCCCTTAAGATTTTTCTTCCTTTATGACCCCAAGTGGTCTGAATGTCATAGTTATGTGTTTGTTTTATTTTTTAAGAATAAAAAAGATGGTTAGGGAGTATAGCTCAGTTGGTAGAGTGTTTGCCTAGCATGCAGATGAAGTCTGGTTCCATCCTCTGTGCTGCATGTAACTAATCATGGTTGCAAACATCGGAGTTAAAGGTAAAAGGAAAAACAAAGTTGAAGGTCATTCTTTGACACACAGTGATTCCCAGGATATCCCAGTCTCCGTGAGACCCTATCTCATACAAATCCATAAATAAGTAACAAATAGACTGTGAGAAAGGGAGAGAAGAAGAGAAAATAGAGGAGAGAAAGTAAGGGGAAAGAAAGGAAAGGGAGCTGAGGAGAAGAGGGGAGAGAGAAGAGGGAAAGGAGAGGGAGGCACTTACAGAAAAACAGTTGTCAAAAAAGAAAAAAAGAAAAGCAGTTGTCAAAATGTCACTGATTGACAAAAATAGCACAGGACATTGATTAGGCATCAATCACTTATACATTTCAGATAAGATTTGTAACACACCAGAAAAGGCTTTTACTAGGGTTATTAATGACCTTTATGATGCCAGGAGCCCTGCAGAAACCTGCTTTATTAGGTGAACCTAGATAACCCTTGTATTATGTCTTATATACCCCCATGCTAAAGAATTTTGTGACTGCATTTGTGTCCATTCTCAATTTTTAAGCTCAATAATGATTTGGAGAATTCATGAGAAGAAATCAGTGTGACACTGAAAAATAAAAGAATAAGTACTCAAGTTCAAAAGCCATAGAAGGCTCAGTTTCTAGATGAGAGACCTTAGCCTGACACCCAACTGCATATGAAGCCTTTATGTTTCAGACAAGTCAATAAGCCACTAGGAAAATAACAGACAAATCAATACACAGCACTCAGTTCAGTTTGGAAAACAAAAAGACAATAGTGTTTCTTTTTCACATGAAAGTCAAACCTCATAGCGAATGTGGACTTCATTATAAAATTCAAAATTCAAAATTTGCAGAAGCTTTGGAGTAACGATCAATTTAACAATAAAAACTTAGAGCAACAATTATAAAGAATCTATAAATTAGATCATTGTTGGGAGCCAAGAGACCCCTGGCTGAACCGGACTCCAGCTGGCCTCAAGCCTACTGTTGAAAGAACTTATCAAACATCCTGACTGGCAACCACAGACGTCCTGCTTGGCCCTGAGAAGAGGAACATTCAGCGTACCGTGACTTCTGAGAAACCACAGACATTCTGCCTGGCCCGTAGAAAAGGAGCATTCAGCGTACCGTGACTTCTGAGAAAAGCCACCTATTTCCTCCCCCTCCCCACACATTACCCTGGGGTTCTTACCCCAGAAGATTCTGTACTTTTCCACTGCACTCCTTCCTACCCCCGCCCCCCCAAACCATGCTTTAAATTCAAACACCCGCTTTCAGTAAACGACTCTTGACAAGTTATTCTTCCTTGAGTCCTGTCTTCTCTCTCGCCCATTCTTCATTCACAGGTCGCCACCCCCCGAATAACTGGACCTGCGGGTCGGGTCAGATCATATCAAGATTTCAAGTTTCAAATAGTGCACAATGGCACATACTTTTAGTCCTAGCCCTTGGGAGGTAGAGGCAAAAGAATCAGGAATTCAAGGTCATACTTGGACAGCAATTAAAGACTCAGTTCTCTCCTTCCCCCATATATGTCTAAGAAGTCAAACTCTGGTCATCAGGCTTGGCATCAATCATCTTGACCAATTAAGTCATGGCTCCTGCCTCATAAATTTCCTTTGTAATTCACTATTTTCAAGAGCATATTTGCACGGTTATAGTACTGGACAACACTCAGAAATGCTTTGCTGAGCTTGCTAGTCACATGAAAAATACATTGACAGTATTCAGTGAAATAAGACAAAAAAAACTAAATATGTATATCTACTGAGTCCTCACTTAAATAAAAGCTGCATATATTAAGATTGGAAAGAAGTAAGATTCAACAGAAAGTGATTTTTCTTATCTCTTGGTGGTATGACTCTACAGTCTAGCTTATGTCTTTGTACTTTCTATTTTCTAGCCTTTCTAAATTTCTACTTTGTAAAAGATATATTAAAATCAGGGAACAAGTTATCTCTAAGTTTAAAATGCTTTGTATGAAGGTCAGGAGTAGAGCTCAGTGGTAACGCATACAGTAATCAAACACCAGGCTCTGAGTTCATCCCCAGAATCACAAAACCGGGATGGGGTATAAAAAAAGAAGGTAGAGACTATACAAATATCTATTCTATTTCTTAAGCTGAGTATGGTGGCTCATCACAAGAACCCCAGTACTTGAGAACCTGAGGCTTCAGGATGGCTCTTGAGTTCAAGACCAGCTGTTGCAGAGTAAGATTCTGTCATAAATTAATCATCATCATCATCATCAAACAAATTAGTTGGGGGGTTGGTTTTGTTTCTGTTTTTCTGTTTCTTTTCGTTACTAATATAAAGTAACTGTGAATGATCTGGTTCTTCAGCCACAGGAGAGCCTAAATAACTTAGAGACACAGTGACTTAAGTGGAGATTTTCTTCGCTGGGTCTGGAGGCAGAAGCAGATGGATCTTTGTGAGTTGGAGGCCAGACTGATCTACATAGTAAGTTCTAGTCCAGCCAGGACTATACAATGAGACTTTGTCTCCCCCACACCCCTCAAAAGGTTTATTCAGTTTATTAGACCCTATCCCATCTGCTCACCACTTGATAGCAAATACTTACTTGAAAAACCCATAGTTTTTAGAGTAGAGATTAGGTTTATTTAAAGGCCAGCACCCTGAGACATGAAGAGCTATTGTCCATGCCAAAAATCATTTTAAGGAGCAAAGCTACAGTGGAGGTCTTTTATAGGGACGGAAGGATGCAGTGAAATTTTTGGAATTTTGGTTTCTTTTTAAAAAAACCACAGAAATATTATATTAATGTTTTCATTTTAATCCAGGTGTGGGGTTATGGGACTGCTTCACAGCAGCTGATTTTGATTTGCCTCATGCTCTGGTGGGGGCATGATTTTGCCAAGATACTTTGAGCAAGTATGTGACATTTATAATTCTGGGAACTTTTTAAATTCTGGGGACTTTTCCAAGGGTGTATAGATGCGAGGGCCCCAAGAGGTGTGGTGAGGTATTGGTTGGTTGTTGGTTACTCTTGGTTGCAGTTTAGTAAGTAGTCATGAACAAGGAACAACAAAAAGTAGAAATTAGATATTCTGATGGCAAAGATCAAACTTGCCCCAAGAAGCTTGACATCCCTAATCAGCAGGAAGTAGTCTAAATGATAACGTCTCCCCCTTTCCTCTCTATCCTCTCTCCTATGTTGTGTTAGAGAGTTGAGAGGGAAGAAGAAAAGGAGTAGAAGAGAGTGGAAGAGAGAAAAACCCACAAAGTAGCAAATACTGTGAACAGAAGGAGGTGCAAGGAGAGAACAGGCCAGCAGGGCTTTTCACCATACATGGTATGTGCCTTATTTTTTTCCCTTCACCTCTGCATAAAGCATTACAATTTATTGTATCCTCCTGTGAAGAGTTCCCTTGTTTTCTTTAAATAAACATATTACTTTTCAACATGTTAACTTCACAGCAGTTTACTTGTTTTGTGTTAGCTGTGCAAGATTAAAGAATAAGGAAGGGGCTGGGCATGATGATGCTTGCTTGTAGTGCCAATGTATGCTAAGTAGAGGCAGGTGGATTATGAGTTTGAGGCCACCCTCAACTAAATAGTGTGTTTGAGTCCAGCACAAGCTCTATGAGACCCAAAAATACAAAAAGGCTTAAGAAAGGATATCACACATCTGATACTCACCACATGTTCCATTTCATAAATGCAAATAAAGATTATTTAGTAGCTAGCATCTTAATCGTTTAGGTATAGCTTTTCTTTAGAGTTAGAATGGGAAGGAGGAGTAAGGCTGCCAAGGATAGCTCCCCAAAGAGAGGGCTCTGTTTTCTTAGCAATAAGCCAACATTCGGGAGATTGGAGACTGATACCTGTGACCGTCCTGCCTGAAGTCCTTGGGAGGTTTATACAGTGTCCCTTGTGGCAATGTTATTGTGGTCTCAAACAAAGTGGGAGGCAGGGTAGTTCATTACTCTTGAGAACATGCATAGTGTGTACCTCTTATCTTGGTCTAGAGATCATCAAACATCTTAGACCTGTGAGTCTAACAACAATACGATCACTTAGAGATGGCAAGTCTAACAATATGATGATTTAGAGATGTTCGTCTGCTGGTCTGTACATCTGGTTTCCACTGTGGCCAGGAGAGTGGCACAGAGAATGAAGCATTATGTTTAGTATATAAAAGAAGGCAGTTGGTAAAAAGACTGGAAATCCCTCCACACCAAGACTGAGTAACCCCTGTATAGACTAAGTGCATGTTAAACAAATGACCCAAAAGCCCTAAATGGGAGGTAAGAATATAAAAACCCAAATTCCTTGTACAGTGTGTACCATTGAGTCCTTGAACTTCCTCCATCTCTGGCCCATTTCCAGATTCAATAGTGTCTTACTCCCTTAATAAACTATCTGTTCTTAGGTTATTGCCCATATGTCACTGCCCTAATCTTTTGTTGCAGGGACACAGCAACCTGGAAATCCCAATGGGTATCTATCTTCTAGACTCTAATATCTGCCTGTAATACCATTGCAGCACCTCTTCTTACTTCTTTGCATTTAGCTTTTAACCTTTTATTTATTATGTATTTACTTATTTTTCAAACAGGATCTTTGGTAACCCAAACCAGCCTTGAACTCACTATGTAGTTGGGGATATCTTTGAGTTCCTGATCTTTGAAACCTCCGCCAAGTGTTAGGATTGCAGGAATGCGCTACCCTGTCCAGTGTCTGTTGTGCCAGGGGTAGACACTCTACCAGTCAAGCTACGTCCTCAGCCCTACAATTGCCCTTTAAATAAGACTTTAGGAATGGGCAGTACACAGAGACAGGGACTATGTATTTTAACTAATTCTGTCATTAGCCACTAAGTTATGAAGCAAAGTGTAGGAAGAAAACAGCTCATAAAATGAAAAGAAGGGAAAAGCAGAAAGAACTCCTAACAGGGTGTGGTCTCAGCATGTTACTTTTTTTCTGTTAGATGTAAATAAAGTAAGAATTTCAATCAACTTCCAGTTAATTGTTAAACAGTTAAACAGTCTTAGCCTGTGATTTGGAAACAGAGGTTTCAAAACAGAAATCCAGTGAGAGTGAAAGGCAGAATATCAGCCACTGGCATGTTTATGTCATTTGGGAATCTTGAGCCAGCTTACTGCATGGTAGAGGAGCCAGAGCCCAGCAATAATCCCACCATTCACTATGAGTAATGGCCATCTGTTGGGCCCAGGGGAGAACACAGCTCTCGCTCAGTCTGACGGCCTTGCTTTGCATGACAAAGAAGTCCCAGAAACTAAACACCATTGAGAACAGCTCCCCAGCTGGTAAGATGATCTGCGAACAACTGGCAGTACAGTGCTGCTTATGAAATAAAATTAGAGAGACAGTTGGAAACTATCTCTTGCATTGGGGACTACTCAGGTGGGAGGGGAGGTGTGGAGCCTGTGCAAGGGACCAGTCCCAGCCTCAACACCACGTAAACTGAGACCAGTGCTGCACACCTGTCAGCTCAGCTCTTCAGTAGTGAAGGCAAGATCAGAACTTCAAGGTCATCGTTGGGTAAGTAAAAAGGTTAAGGACACCGTGGGCTACCCAGAAACTCATCTAAAAACAAAAATAAACAAACCAAAAAGCCCAAGCTACCCCTTCATTTGGGTTTATTTATTTAGATTTATTTGTTTATTTATTTATTTATTTGAGACAGGGTTTTATGTGGCCAATTTTTTAATGTTTTACTTAAAACTTTGAAAACAGGAATCCGTTCTAGAGAAAAAGACAAACAACAAACATTGCAAATATGTTTCTAATTTGAAAATCTTAAACCAGTTTATTGCTTGATAAGGAGAGTCTGAAAGAAATAGAATTCTTGTGTTTGCTTTTTCAAAATGCTATAGTTTGAAATCTCAAGTGTGAAGAGATAATACTATTTTGCATTCATAGCTCATTATCACCACATATACATGAATGGCTTGCTTTTCTTCTGTTTATAACATGTTTTTTTCAGCTTTAGAAACAACCCAGTTCCCATTCCTCTCCTTCCATGCATCCTAGCATGTTTGATAAATGTACTTAAATGTGTTTTGAATAACTAGTGACTCTGGTCTCCTCCTTTTTTGCTGGGGGCCATGGGCTATACGGTCAGGGTCTCGCCATCTTGTCTAAGCCTGCACCTTTAAGTTTCTGTTTCTCCCAGAGCTTGCCTTTTACCAGAAATCAGCTGACCCTCTTGTGGTTCGGCAGTTAGACTAAAGATAGATAAAGATGGAACAACCCTGTTGTGGTTTGGCAGTTAGACTAAAGATAGATAAAGATAGAGCAAGATATCCTGTGTGGCAGAAGGTTATGACCCTGCTTGAAATTCCCCATGTCTTGAAATAGCCTGCAGCTGGGTTGCCATAGCAACGTGCTTCCTTGTCTTCTGTCTTGTATAAACTGCTGCATGAAAAATAAAAGTTTGAGAGCTTGATCAACATTCAGACTTGCTCTCCTTCTTTGTGTCTTGTGTTCTGTCCCTCATTCAGGTGAATCTCCTCCTGAGCTTTAGTCGAACCCTCACTGGTCAGGGCAAGTGGTGCCCAACGTCTGGGGCTCAAGGAAATGGAGCACTCACCTGTTATTGCCCACATTCTTGCTTGTCTTGGCACACTGGGAAAACCTAGGGTAATCAAAACTGATAATGGTCCTGGCTACACTGGAGAAAAGTTTCAAGACTTTTGTCATCAATTATAAATTAAACATGTGACAGGAATACTCTATAACCCACAAGGTCAGGGTATTGTGGAATGGGCTAATCAAACCCTTAAAAATTCCCTCCTAAAACTAAAGGAGGGGTAGTTATATGCTATGAAAGGGTCACCCAGGAACATCCTTCACCAAGCACTGTTTGTGCTCAATTTATTGACTTTGGATGCCCATGACAAATCTGCTGCTGATCACCTTTGGCATCCTGGAACCAATACTGACTACGCTACAGACATGTGGAAAGATCCCCTTACTCATAAATGGAATGGACCAGACCCAGCCCTCATCTGGGGAAGAGGTTCTGTGTGTGTATATGATACCAAGGAGGGAACAGCCAGATTGAGCCAGATAGCTTCCTGAAATACTGGTCAAACAAATTGATGCCCCTCCTCCCAATCATCTTGATGATGTCGGCCAACATATAAATGATAAAAAAAAAAAAAAAAATCCAGGGTGGGAGAACCCTCTGAGATCCTTTTTCTTCTCTTACAAATGAGGCTTCTTTGGGTAATATCCTTTGGGATGCTGTTGAGAGGCCAAAAGGTGATCTCCAAGACAACCCTCATCAACCAGTATTACACACCTGGTCTGTGATCAATGGGGCAGGAGATGCCATCTGGAATGCTTCTAAGTTGGCCCCTGCCTTTACTTGGTGGCCTCACTTGCATCCCAATTTATGCAAACTGGCCATGGGAGCGCCTTCTAATTGGGACATTGAAGGACATACAAACCTTTTGAAGGCCCCTACAGTGGAAATCTCCTAGGGGAGGGTTAGGTCTCGACCCCTGGGGAGGATATGGTACCATTAAGAAAAGATCTCTATTATACTGACTGACCTTTTACGTCTGCCGTGGCTTTCACCGAGGCAAAAACCAGGGTGTTAGCTGTGGTGGTGTCTCGGGTTATTATTGTAAAGCCTGGGGGTGTAAAACCACTGGAGATACTTACTAGAAACCTTCCTCTTCATTGGACTTCATTAAGGTATCTGACAATTATAATCAGCCTGGCACCACCCAAGAGGGCTGGTATACCACAGAAGATAAAAAAACACAAACCCGTGTCACCCCTTACGTATTCAGTTCACTGATAGAGGGAAATCCAGCCCCTATTGGCTCACAGGGTACATGTGGGGTCTTTGACTCTACAAAGAAAGGCACATTGATGGCCTCCTCTTCCAAATTAAACTTTCCATCATTAGATCAGCCTTTTCACCATATCCTTGGGTCCTAATCCAGTACTGACACCCCAGATCTTTGACTCTAAACATGAAAAGGTCACCACAGTTCCTTCCTTTATTATTTCCTACATGGAAATTCCACCACAAAAGTCAGGGTTGATAAACACTCGTTACTTATTACTGACTATCATTAATCACACTCACCTGACTTAAAATCACTCTCACCCTGAGTTAACTGACTCATGTTGGTTATGTTATGATTCCAACCCTCCCTTCTATGAGGAAACAGCAGTGATGGAGCAGATTTCTAGTTCTTCAGACCATTCCAAGTGCCAAGGGTCTCAACAAGGAGACTCCAAGCCAACCCTGAGCTCTGTCTCTGGTCACGGGTTATGTGTGGGTAAAAGAATTCCCTCTTCCTACAAACACCTTTGTAACACCACTATCACTGATATCTCCCCCCTCTCTGGTTATATCCTCCCCAGTAATAATACTTGGTGGGCCTGCAGCAATGGCCTCACTCCCTACATATACACTCCTTCTCTTAAGGGAAATAAGACTACCTTCTGCATTCTTATCCAATTGATTCCATGACTCATTTACTACACTGAGGACGAGTTTGCTCGAACTTGAGATCCTCTCGATGATCATGCTTTGCTAAGAACCAAACAGAAACCTATTACCATAGTCACCCTGGCTATCCTCCTAGGCCTGGGCGCTATGGGCACAGGAGGAGTGGGCATAACCTCTCTTGTCTTGTCTAATAAACATTATTCAGACTTCCGTCTGTCAATTGATGAAGACCTTGAATGATTTCACACCTGGAAAATATCCTTCTCCTCATTGGCCGAGGTGGTCCTGCTGAATAAAAGAGGATTGGACCTGCTATTCCTCCAACAAGGCAGACTCTGTTGATACCCTCAAAAAAGAATGTTGTTTTTATATGGATCACTCAGGAGTAGTGAAGGACAGTATGGCTAAAGTCAAGAAAGAACTAGAGAAGAGAAAGCAACGGGAACAGAACCAGAGCTGGTTCCACAATTGGTTCTCCACCTCCCCTTGGCTTACTACCTTGTTGCCCTCCATTCTAGGCCCGCTGGTAGGATTTCTCCTCCTTATTTCTTTTGGCCATTGGGCTTTTAGATGCCTTACTGCCTTTGTAAAACAACAGCTGGATGATCAAGAGTCATAGGCCATACAGGTGCATTATCATAGGCTTGACTTGGCAAATCGGAGCTATAATGAGCTATAATTTAACCCCTGTTTTGTTTGCTCTGGCCACATGAGGATAGCATATACTCAGGTATTGCCTGCTGGACTAAGGCATGGGCACCTACAAAGGATGCGAGACAGAGTACCGTAGGGGGTGGACCCAATTGTCCACTCCTGAGTGCCCCGAGAAACAAATCTGATTACATAGAGGTTGGTGTCAAAGGCTCTTCTACAGCTCATGGGGATGCCCTCAAGTGGCTAGATAAAACATTCCTCTCCTCCTTCAAAAGACACCCTTAACCAAACCAATATACCATTGGAGGATCAGGTCAATGCTTCCTCCCTCTGGTTAATGCCCCCTCCCTCTGGAGAACTAACTTCAGGTCAACTCTGCCGGAGGCCTCTCCCCTTTGTAATAAAAGAAGGAAGGAGATGCTGGGGGCCATGGGCTATACGGCCAGGGTCTTGTCATCTTGTCTAAGCCTGCACCTTTAAGTTTCTGTTTCTCCCAGAGCTTGCCTTTTACCAGAAATCAGCTGACCCTCTTGTGGTTCGACAGTTAGACTAAAGATAGGTAAAGATGGAATAACCTTGTTGTGGTTTAGCAGTTAGACTAAAGATAGATAAAGATAGAGCAAGATATCCTGTGTGGCAGAAGGTTATGACCCTGCTTGAAATTCCTCATGTCTTGAAATAGCCTGCAGCTGGGTTGCCATAGCAATATGCTTCCTTGTCTTCTGCCTTATATAAACTGCTGCCTGAAACATAAAAGCTTGAGAGCTTGATCGACGTTCAGACTTGCTCTCCTTCTTTGTGTTGTGTGTTCTGTCCCTCATTCAGATGATTTTCCTCCCAAGCTTTAGTCAAACCCCCGCTGGTCAGGGCACTTTCTTTTGAGTTATTTTGCTGTTACTGTGTTGCCGCACCATCTCCAGTAGATTCTGTGTGACAAGTTCTACAGACTGAGGCATTAACTTCAAAAGAAGGTCTCCTGGAACCGGATGTGGAACTCCTGGCCAGAGAAAAAATATTGAGCCATAATTCTCACGGTGATTCATTATTTCTGTTCCTCTTCCTATTCACAAGATGTTCCTGATAGCCTACGCTGAGAAATTGATTAAGAGACCATGCTTTGAGATGGAGTCATTAGCCATGATCTTATTTCCTTGAGAATCAGTGCTTTACTTTATGAATTATTTACAAAATAAAGTTAGGATTGAAAGTTTTCCCAACACTAAAATTTCATATGGCTATGTGTGTGCAATCGAAAGTGGGCTTTGGTATATGGTTAAGGGAATCTTACAAAGACTTAAAATAGTTTAAAATCACACTTTGAAGATCACAGTAATAAAGGGTAGATGTTACTGACCATAAGAATTTTTAACCCGCTCTTGGAATTACATCATTCGCCTTGGAAAATTTTGTAACTTCCTGTGCCAAATACTAATGACGTTCCTTGTTCTACCTATGATTGTTTCACTGCACACATTCTCTATGTTCTATTCACGATTGCTTCAATAAACACATCCTCTAAGAGTTGTAATACTTGTTTCATTCTGTATAAAGATCCTTGTTTGAGAGGATTCAAACTGCCTCTGTGTTTGCTTTCTGTTTGTCACCGCTGAATCTTTACCTACCTACTTCAGGACCCTCATCCCAGGGACCCCCACACCTGGCTGGGGTGATCCATGGCACTGTGTTTGACTTTGATCCCCTTAGTTTATTTTTGGAAGCCCGATTGGGAGCCAGAGTCCAGAGTCGATGTAAAAGTAAATGAATTTTATTGAGCCAATGTGCCGGAGTCCATTTAAGCTCAGAAGAGTTGGAAGACCCTGCAGAGCAGGAGCAAGGGCTTTTTATACATTTACAGAGTACAAGCATGATTGGTTAGTTGACCTTTAAAATGATTGGCTAGGTAATTCTTACGATTCTGTGACATCCCGTCTACCTGTGATGTCACTGTAAAAGGTAGTAATGTTAGGATTCTGTGACAGTCCACCTACCTGTGATGTCACTGCTTACCTGCCATGGGGCCTGGCCCTGCCCAGGGCCATATAAAAGAACAGATCCTCCACGTGGCTCTCTCTCTCCTCTCTCTCTCTCTCTCTCTCTCTCCCTCCCTCCCTCTCTCCCTCTCTCCCTCCCTCCCTCTCCCTCCCTCCCTCTCTCCTTTGTTTTTTACCTCTCTAGCTCCTCTCTACCTTTCATTACTTTTTTTTATTTCTCTCTCTCCAGAGACAGTTCCTGTTATCTGCTTATTAAACTTAAGTGGATCTTTTGCGTGGTGTGATTTTATCCCTCTGCACAGCTCCGCCGCTCACCTCTAACCTCTGCTGCTCAGCTTTTTACATTTGGTGTCCAACGTCAGGGAGGCCCTTCTAGTGGTAATAAGGGGTGATCCTTACCAAATTACCCAATAAAAACCACTAGAATCCTCTCTTTCCATCATGGACCCACTTACTCACCCACTTACAGATCTACTCCTAAATCCCAATTCCGGCCTCGTCACACACTGGCTAATTGGTAAGTTGTTGTTTTTTTGTTTTTTTTGTTTTGTTTTTCCTTTACTCGGCGGTGTAAATGCTGCCCTGTAGTTAAAGAGTTTACTGGCCCACAAACAGAATCTGCCTAAAAATGGGCAACTTAGATGCAGGCAGAGTCGACGGCTGCACTCTGCCAAGTCAGGGTAAGCAAGTCCTCAATAGTTCCTGCCCTACGAACAAGTCAGGCAGAAATATTAGGCCAGAAAGCTGAAGATGAGGCTCCAACGTTATAAAGTGTTTTGGGTGACTGGTCAGGCAGTAAACTGTCTTAAGTCAATTTGTACATGTTGGAAGCTGCTAACCCACACTGCTGGTTCACTCAGGAATTTAAGTTTTATTCCTTCTCAAGTCTCTGAGGGGCATTGAAGACAAGATAGTATAGTTTTATAACCAAGTTTAGCTGGCTAGGGGACGAGATCATTTTAGGTCAAGATAAAAAAATTAAGCTATCAGAGTTAAGATAGGATAGATATTGAATCCCTTTCGGAAATTTAGACCCAACAAGACAGGAAAAACACTTCAAACGAGATGAATGCAGATGGCCAAGTCACTATGAATGTAACATATATAGAACTCAGTATTCTCATGATTGTTACATGGTTCTCCCTGCTGTATGTAGTTTGTTTTATACATGTGTAATAAAATAAAACTATTTAAAGAAAAAAAAGTTTACTGGCCCTCTCTGATTAACTGGGAGCGGAGAACACCCTGGTCTTCTTCGCTAAATCCCACCCATGGGCTCCATTGGTCTCAGATTTCTGTGTTACTTACAGTCTCAAAAGGTCTATCTTAATTCCGAGAGGCCCACAGGACTAATCCCTGCTAGGCCCCTCATGGCTCTGTGCCCCCGGCTGCGTTTGTTCCACTGCACCATCGCTGCTGCTGCCGCTGTCAGAATGGGTAAGCTGGGAGCCGGCAGCCGCACCCTAAGCTGTGCTTCCCCGGTGACAGAGTCACTGCCCAGCCTTCTACGGTACCTTGCACCACCGCTTGCACCCTGCTATCATTTTAAAAATTTTCCTGCCGGTTTCTCTGACGGCCACGTGGCTCATCGCCATCTTTGTTATGGCCAACCATTTGACTACCTTCTCTAAGAACCACTGGGTGGTTGGCCGCCATCTTTGTTAAGGGAAACACCACATGCTCTGGCCCCACCCCCTTCTCATTACAGGTATGCTGACAATTCATGCTCAGTTGATCAGCCCAGCTTTGCTATTTATTATACCCGCCTTTTGACCAAAATAAATAAATAAATAAAAATCGTGTTATTGTTTATTGGGTATACAATTGTTTATTGGCTATGATGTTTAATTCTAATTTATGCTTTTCCTACTTCCTAGACAAGTGAATAAATGCTATTTCTCCTGTCACTGACTAACCTGGACTCAACTACAGGCTTCCTGGCTAATGGGTTTGATACTTTTTTTTTTTAAGTTATTCTATAATGTTCTATTGTATTAACATTCACTTGTTTACAATATTAGATTTTTCAATCATTGCCTTAAGCCATGTTTAGCCTACAATTCTAAGGTTGATATTATTGGTTTTACAAAAACCGTTCTGTTCTCTTTTATGGACTATGTTTTTGGACTGTACTTGTGTTTTTAATGTTCCAACTTAAGAGATAAACTATAAACAAAGTTGTCTATTTAAATATTCTTAAGATAGACAAGATTGTGGTCTCATTGCCATTTTAATTAAAAGACTGAAGATGTGTCCTAAGCGCCATATAAGAATGGTAAAATCTTTAAAACCCGAAAGGAGCCTTCCCAACAGGCTATATTATAAAAACTATACTCCAGGCCTTAGCCACTACCCCTGAGGAAAATAGAGGTGTGCATGCCCCTTCCCGCTGGGGTCCAGCCTGAGCCAGCTCTGCCAGGGGCCTGTTTCAGATATAGCCAAACAGAGACACCAGTCTCACAGCTGCTATAACCAGAATGGGACACTGGTCTCACAGCCTAACTTGGCTTGCAGATGCCACTGCTCACATGCAGGCTTGTTCTCTCTGCCTAGTCACTGGAGGTTCAACCAGCACAAGAACTGTGGACATGTCCAGTCTTCAAGCTCCTTGACCTGACAGAGTACAGACGGCTCTTAAATTCAACAGCCTCGCCGTCCAAGGTCATGCTACAGGTCTGTGTTAAATTCATACTTGGGTTACATAGTCACATTGCCAGCTTCTATCATGGGAGACCTCAAATGCCTTCCCAGCCCTCTTTATACGCAGGAGACCAAACTGTCAATTTCACCTATTGTTTAAAGTTTACAATAAGGCATTTTAAGAATGTGTTTTAAGTTGGTAAATGTAAATTATGAAGGTCAACATGTCTAAACATGTCTAAACATGTTATTTCTTCCTGTTACTATGCTATTGTATTAACTGTTCAAAGTATTGAGACTGATCAATAGAGCTCTGATTTACTAATCTAATTATGGTAAACCATTCCACTATATGATCCTACCATAGTTTCAAGATTTTAAGTTTCCTTTTGTTACTGTTCCACAGAGGACAAAAGGGCTTCTTCTTTCCCTAAACTCATCTCAGAGTATTTGTGCTCTTAACACAAAGTTCTATTCCCAAGCCTGTACTATGCTATATACGTCTATTATCCTTTTCCTACAACGTGCTCGTGTCTAACAATATGTATTCCACTAAAGATTTCAAACAGTGGTGATGCTAATGTGTCTGAAATTTATCTCCCTTTATGAACTTAGAAGGATATCTTGAACTTTCAGGACAAAACTTTTCCTTCTTCTTCACAATATAATTTGGACATTTTGTTGCTATTGCTTTTTTCTATCTCTTTCCCCCATTGCCTACATTTATATACTTTAACTCACCTTATATAAAAACAATCCAATGTTCTTACCTGCCACTGGGGTATGGCACTGCCCAGGGCCATAAAAAAGAACAGACCCTCCACGTGTCTCAATCTCTACCTTTCACTATCTCTTTATCTCTCTCCCCCCCCCACCCCCCGCCCATGTCTCCAGAGACGGTTCCTGTATCTCCCTATTAAACCTCATAAGTGGATCTGTTGCGTGGTGTGATTCCATCCCTCTGTACAGCTTCGCTGCCCAGCTTTTTACAGTAATGGCGTGGCATGGTTTTCTGAGTGAGCTAGCAACAATTGGGGACTTTTTCCAACTGGGACAGGTAAGCACATTCCTGAGGTAGTAGAAATGTAAACACAAGCTGGCCATCCTTAGATCAGGCTGGACTCTTCAACTATCTTCATAGACAGTAAACTCAAATCTTCTGTACTTGGAAAAGATAAGCAATCTATATAGAATTGCTGAGGATTTGTGCAGGAAGAAAAGGCATCAAGATGAAGATATGAGGTCCAGAGAGATGGCTCAGGCAATGGCTGTCAAGCTTCATGATCTGAGTTCAGTACCAGGAAACAAATAAAAAAGGAAAAAAAAATTCACTCCTGAAAGTTGCCCTCTGAATTTCACACACATGCTGTGGCATGCATGTATCTACATATGTGTGTGCACAGAAATGCCTATGCACATTCGCACATACACTAATAGCAATTGCTAATTTAATTTTTAAAAAACTAACATAATGAAGCCAGGCATCATGGTACTCCCCTTTAATCCTTGCTTCAGGAGGCAGAGGCAGGTAGATCTCTAAATTCAAGGCTAGCCTGGTCTACAAAGTGAGTTCCAAGATATCCAGGGATGTTTCACAGGGAAACCTCTCAGAAAAACAATTTAACAACAACAACAGAAAGATTAGCATATGAAAGAAACCAATGCCACAAGGTAAGTGTGCAAAGCAGAGCATATGAGAGACTGTGTACTTTCTAGACTCCCTTCCATGACTTGCTTATAACAATAGAAAAGTTTATGCAGATGGTATTATTGAGATACTTTGAAATAAGTAGGCCGTGGGAAGACCTGGGGAAAGTTGCAGAGATTGTTAAAACAATGTGTTAATCCCACTGGGTGAGAATAAGACCACTACCACAATTTTTGAGCCAAATTTGAAGGCAGCTTTATTAAATGCTGGCCCTGACTGTGGACACTGGCCAGGTCCATACCCAGGATTCCCAGAGAATGGTCCCAAATCGCATTAGACAGGGGCTTATAAAGGTAAAACCCACAGGCTACCGACTTCCCACCTTCATCCAATCAGGAGCAAGCATACACCCTAATCTGCTTCCTGTCTACATCCTTCTCGCCTACCTGTGATGAAACACGTCCTGTGCAGCTGGGACAAATAGCCTTGTTTACTGAAGTGGAAATACATGGCTTGTTATCTTTACTGGAACAACAGCCCCCAGCATTTCAGGAAGTTGTCTGTCCTTGGGCAAGTAGGGCTTACAGGATGGAGGCATTTTGGTTTTATAGAGCTCTTAAGCACAGTAATTAAAACTGAAAGCATAACTTTAGCCCAGACAAATGGTTTATGGAAAAAAAAAAAAAAAGACACCTTTAGTTTGTCTGGTTGAGACCAGCCTAGGAGGTAATCACAAAGCTCACTCACAGTCTATACCCTGCTACTTATTTGATACGTACATTTGTGCAAATTACATTCTAAGGGTCCAAGAATCACTGAAGGAGGACCCTAGACTCAAATAGTATGTAAAAGCAAAGAGCATTTATTCTGCAGAAACATCCTGCATGCTGGGGTCAACCATCCATACAAAGTGGCAGCACCCTGAAGACGAGCTCCCTGGCTCTTTTAAAGGCTTTTAGGGGAATCTTATCTGTGACTGTGTAACTCTAACTGGGATTGGCCAGTGCCCAAGGAAGCTACATGATTCGAGCTGGAACTGGCTGGTGCCTGTGGAGGCTACATGACTCTAGCCATGGGCCTTTTAGCAGTGTTGGGTCCCCTCATTCTCCCCTCGAGTATTGTTCCATCTCAAATCTTTGAGTGAGGCTTAAGGGCTGATACTGGGATTGTAACACCATGAGTCTTTGAACAGTAGAGAGCCTATCAGTGCAGTGCCTACGCTGCAATTACTCCGACATATCGAGCAAGGGACTGCGGGTTGAAGAACACTCAAGACAGCGGTCATCCGTTCTAACAGCATGCTGTTTAATGAGGCGGGGCCAAGGTCTTTTATACAGTACAGAGGCAGGTGGAAAAATACAAGAGGATGTAGATGGGAAGTCCCCAGGATAAGAGGAACCATGTAACCGAGGTAACGAGGGTTCAAAACAGGAACTTGTGGTCAGCTCAGCGAGGCACAATGTTCACAACAGGAAGCTTCCAGGGCAGAATAACAATTGCATACCAGCCAGGACATGGTCCCAGGGGGCCCAAGGGTAACAGTTCCCAACTTATCAGCCTCATGCTGGCCCTTGAACACAAAATCTTTGTTTTTTTAGGTTTTTATTCTTGTTTGGTTGGTTGATTTTGGACCTCTCATTCTGCAGCCCTAGCCTAGAACTAGCTGTATGGACCAGATTGGCCTTTAACTCAGAGATCTCCCTGCGTCTGGGCCAGGCTATTTTTGTTTTTGGTACAGAGCGCAGACTGCCTTTATACTTGCTATATAACTTATGTTGAACTTAAACTCTTTTGTTTGGTTGGTTTGGTTTGGTTTTGGTTTTTTGAGACAGAGTTTCTCTGTGTAGCCTTGGCTGTCCTGGAACTCTCTTTATACCAGGCTATCCTCGAACTCACAGTGATCCAATTGTCTCTTCCTCCTGAGTGCTAGGATTAATGGCATGTGCCGCCATGCTGCGCTTTGGACTTACACTCTTGCTGGTCTGGCTAAAGCCTTTAAAGTACACACTGTCAGGTCCACCTTGAATTTCTTTTTATCTAAAGATTTATCTAAAGATTGAAAACGACAATGCTAGTAACAATAGAAAAATGTTACTGAGTAAACAGAAGCCTAAAGGTGGGACTCTGTTTACCTGAAAAGCAGATCTCTTCAGGCAGTTTCTACTTACCAGGAAGTCCCTTAATCCACTGCAAAGGTCAAATCCCTTGGGCAAGGGCATCTATTCCCTGTTAATCTAAACAGCCTGCATCAACTCAAAGACTAAGATCACTCTGCTTCCTGTCTACAAAATCTGCTTGCTTTTTCCACCATTTTGCTTGTGTCTATCCTACATAACCTTGGAAGTTTGATCCCCAGTAGACCTTTTTTCCACTCTTGGGGTGCCCCAGTTTGGCGGATCCTTGCTTACAAAGATTTTATCAGAAAGATTTTTCCATGTGTGGCACAGTAATTATATCTTTTGATCCAATGGCTTGACTATTTCAACATTTGTATATTTTATCATGTATAACCTTTTCTCTAGCCCATAAACATTTGATATCTGTAATTTGGATTGCTTTACAGTTCATATTCCAATGTCATAAACATTTTCATACATACATACATACATACATACATACATACAGCATTCCCCTCTTATTTTAGATAACTTCTCTGAGATAAAATGCTAGTTTTAGAATTACCAAAGTGGTCAAAGTTCATGAATACCTCTACAGCTCTCAATATGCAATCCCTTGGAGAAGCTAGGACACTGTTAAATTATTTGTTGCTCCCAGGCAAGACTTTTGTCAGCCCTGTGCTCTCTGCTCTCTTAGACACTTACTGGGAATTGACAGGAGGACAGAAAGTCCCTTATGTGCTGACAGGTTCTGCCTGAGTTTGGGAACAGATGGCCTGCTGTTGTGATTGGAAGCATGAGATTTTATTGCTGGGGGTCAGATTGCTTCAAGGGAGGGCATATGTAAGCATGAAAATATGTAAACATAATCTCACCATTCTGAGGGCTCTAAGAAGGTTCTAGACATTCTCTCTGTAGGTAGAGAAAAGTGATAGACAGGGAGCAAGGTAAGAAAGAGTGACAGAGGTAAAATCCAGAACTAGAGCACAGTGGGATTCAGGCTTCAAGGTTTGGTTTTGTGCCACTGTAAGAGTCTAATAATTGTTGAAGAAAGACCTCAGGCTCAAAGTATGCAAGAACAAAACGTTTATTCTACATAAAATTCCATCATGCAGGGGTCACCACCCCGAGTGGAACTTGTAGGCTCCTTTAAAAGCCAGAAAGAGAGAATTCCAGTAAGGGTTAGGTAATCTTTAACCTGATTGGAGGGCAGCTAGGCAGTTACATGGGTTGTTGATTGATTTGGATTCAGGTGACAAGCAGACCATATTCTTGTGTCATGAGTACTTAACCACAAGATAAAATACCAAATCATATAGGGATGCCAAGCACAGATGGCCAGGCTTGGGATAAGATTTCTCCATGTTTTTGTGCCTATCTTCTACCTGCCTTTTCTCTGATTGGCTGGCCTTTGGATGGGGGGGGGCAGGATTTTAATACCATGAGTTGAACAGTAGAGATCTGATCTGGCTCACTCAGGCCCTTCACCACATGCTATACAAAGTCATTGAAAGATAAAAGCAAGGAAGTTATAGGAGTGTATGTATGCCAAGAAATTGCAATTGTTTAAAGATAGAGGCTGGGGAGACAGCTTAGCCATTAAGAGAACACTCATTGCTCTTGGAGAGGACCCAGACTCTGTTCCCAGCATCCACATAACAGTTCACACCCATTTGTAACTCTACTTCCAGAGGATCTGACATCCTCTTCTGACCTCCCCAGGTACCAGGCACACATAGGCTACACATACATACACATACATACACTTATATACACATACATAAACTTACACACATAAAATAAAACAAATCTTAATACTGAAATAAAGATAAGGGCTGGGTATAGTGATACACACCTTTAATCCCAGCACTCAGAAGGCAGAGGTAGGCAGATTTCTGTGAGTTCAAAGACAGCCTGGTCTTCATAGTGAATTCCTGGACATTCAATGATACATACTAAGAACCTATCTAAAAGAAACAAATAAAAAGATAAGGGCTGGGAGAGAGGTTCCAGAAGAAGAAATACAAAGAGTTAAGAAAATTTTATGTTACACAAGATCGTTGGATGGAGGGTTTTGAATAAAGGAAGAGTGTAGGCATGAGGTTGCCGTGTAACTCAACTGCTGATTTCTGTACCCCTCCCCCCACCCCATATCTGTTTGCATTCCTTGTTCTGAGAATCTCCTGTTTCAATATTGTATAAACTCTGTTCCCCAATTATCCTCTAACATGCTAAAAAAAACAGTTTATAGCCAATCACTGAACATGGGAGAGAATAGGGCTGGATTTCTTGCCACACAGGGGAAGAGGAGTTAGAAGAGGAAATAGGGGATTGAGCCACAAGAGATGTCCAGGGGACATCGGGAGAGAGGTGCCGGAGCACTAAAGCTATAAAGTGCAAGTATCTCTGAGATGTACGCTAGGAGGAAACCAAATTAGCTTAGAGGGTTAAGAATAGTATAAAAACTACTCAGTTCTTATGTTGTGAAGCTTGTTAAAATAATACAACGGAGTCTCAATTATTTGTGTGATAGCTGGGTTAAGAGAAAAACTGAAAAACAAACACCATTATATAAAATTAACCTTAACAGAATAGTAAGTTTTGGCTGGGTGAATAAAAGTTATTCTAGCTAATAGGGTAGGCTAGGAGCCAGAGAAATTCTGGGAACACTAATCAGATGAAAAATAATTTGCCTTGCAGCAGAGTACAAGCAGTGGGTTGTAAACAGCAATCAGTTTTTAGATATACTGTGGAGGAAAACCAGGCAGGATTTGCTAATGGTTTTGATATAAAGTTAGAGGAAAACTGAAGTCACAAGACTATCTCGAGGTTTATCTTAAGCAGCCGGAAAAATAACTTCAGAAATGGAAGAGGAAGAAGTCTAGAATGAAGCTGGCTGAGGGTTTTGTTTTGCAATTGTGGTGGAGATACTGGCTGAGTGCTAGAAATATTGAGTTGATGTCTTATAAGCAAGTGAAGGATCATACAGGGCCTGGGCCTAGAGCTGGAAAGGGAACTCTAGGCCCTAATTATTAATCTGGCCATTATCAGATATCATAGTAAGTTTTCTTGTTCTTATTGAACGAAAGAAACTCAATGAAAGGAAGGTTTCTTATGCCTTATCATTTAAGAGCGCTGTCCATCAGTGTGGGAAAGATGGACAGGTGCAGCTGGTCACATTTCATCCATGGTCAAGTGACAAAGATTGATGAAGGCTGGTACTCCATTTCTCCTTTCTTCTATTTCTTATTCTCTTCAGGTCCCCCATTCATGCAGATAGTGCCATTCACACTCAAGGTGGGCCTCTCCTCCTCAGTTAAATCTCTAAAAACACCCTCACAACCATGTCTATGGGTTTATGATTACAAATCCAATCAAGTTAACAGTAACAATTATCACAGCAGCCTACTGATGGCATTTAAAGCCACTTGAGCCAATGGATTTACCAAGAAAGACGCTAGAAAGTGTAATTCAGAAAATAAGAAAAGCAAAGATCCACGGTCCCGAAGAACTCCGTGCCCCACCAACAGTAAAGCAGTGATCCCTGATAGCCATTTGGTTCAGTGTGAGCCTAATTCAACCACCCCAGGTCGATTCAGCCCACTGAATGGAGAGAGAAAAGTATCTAATCCAAGAGAAGCCGACTGTGGTCCCATGACAGGACCAGGAAGACAGTCTAGGAGGTAAAGATACATCCTATACAAGCCTGATGATCTGGGTTTGATCTGTGGATCCCAAGGTAGAAGGAGAAAACAGATTCTTGGAAGTTGTTCTTTGGCCCCTTTACATATGCCATGCATGGCAGGTCTCCAGTGAGCTTGAGGTAGGAGAGAATAATGGGGAAATTAGTGAAGTGTAAGAAGTAGAAAAGAGACCCTTCACCCAGAGATCTGGTTTGGCTTTCCCTCTGACAGTCAGGAAACTTTAGACACTACCAATAAAGCCAAAATTGATGACTGAGATAATTGTTTCATTGTATGGAGGGAGGTCAGCCTCTGGGAGTCAGTATTTTCCTGAAGACAAAATGATCTATGACCTAGATTTTTTTTTAAGCATATATAAAATTTCATTTCTAAATCTGGACAATACCTCTCATAAATACACATTACAACTTTATCTACAAAAGGAAACTCTTCAACCTTTAAACCTAAGCAATGAACATAGAAAGTTCCAGAATTATACATCTAACCATTGTAAAAAAAAAAAAAAAAAAAGGGAGGGGGAGGTCAATGGGCTCTCTTTTAAGAAGCCCATAACTCCTGGATACCTTCTCCCCTTCACCCTCATGATTATACAGACATTGCAATCTCTTTTGACAAACACCAGCTCAGATTCATATTGGCTCTTTTTGAAACTCCGTTCTGAGTTGAAAATAAAGAGCCTGAATTTGCCTGATTGGAGGTCCCGAAAAGGGAAAAGAAACACCCCAAGATGCTATGGGTAATATTGGGTTGCCATGCATCTGTCCCTGAAACAACTGACTCATTGCGGTTCTTATATTGCTAGAAATACCTTCTACCCTGCTTAGCCCCCTTGGATAATATACACTGTTTTTTTATTGCATTTGTGTAACACAGCCCTGCCTCTTAAACTGGGAGCCATGGGGTTGTACCATTGAATGTGTGTGTTGAGGAAAGTCTGACAAGAGTAGAAGGTTTCTGAATATACAACAAACCCAAGTGAATGAAATATCAAAGGTGGCTGGGCACAGTGGCACATGCCTTTAGTATCAGGACTCTGGAAGCAAAAGCAGGCAGATCTCTGTGAGTCTGAGGTCAGCCTGCTGTACAGAGTCAGTTCCAGGACAGTCAGGCCTACAAAGAGAAATCATCTCTTGAAATAACAACAAAACCAAACCAGAAGAGGAAGAGGAAGAGGAAGAAGAAGAAGAAGAAGAAGAAGAAGAAGAAGAAGAAGAAGAAGAAAGGAAGGAAAGGAAGAAAGAAAGATATGAAAGATTTGATAAACGATGGGTTTCTGGCAGCCTTTGGCCATGCTGTATCACATGACCTCACTGTAGCCTTGGTTCTGAACACAAAGAGTACTCACTCTGCACTATGTATGTGGTCACACCACAAAAGCTCAACAGCCACTGCCTAGAACATCCTAGCTCATGTTTGATTCTACTGTATGTTATGAACTGCAGTGTCTTTACTATACTGAGTTTTCAGCTCTTAGAGACTCATGATGGCTTAACTGTGGTAAACATAGACTTTTAATTGTTTCCTGCCATTATGTTTCTTTAAGAGCAAAAACCAGCAGCAAGGTTTGGTGGCTCATGCCTGTAATCCATACCCTGTGATCCCAGCACTTAGGGAGGCAGAGTTAGAAAGATCTCTGTGACTTCCAGGCCAGCTTGGTCTACAAAGTGAGTCCAGGAAAGCCAAGAATACACAGAGAAACTCTGCTTCAAAATACCAAAAACAAACAAACAAACAAAAGGAAAAAACAAAAACAAAAACCAAAGACGTAAACAATTTCCTACTGCCATTCCGCCATTCCTCAGCATATATTAAAATAACATATCATTGGGCTGGATTATGTTAGGGTGTTTGATTATTTTAAAAAAACTGTTATTTGAGTCATTAAACAAAGTTCTGCTTGTTTTGTGTGCCACTGTGTGAGAGGATATTTTCAGTATTGACAGCTACAAAATATTAGTCAATATTCAATACTCTGATGCATACTGAAGATGTCCTTTATCCTGCAGTACCAAATATTCAGCCAAGATTTAAAACTGTGTAAAAATAGCCAGGCATGTTGGCATACTGCTTTAATCTTAGTCTTTAGGAGGCAGAGGCAGGCAATCTTTTTGAGTTCAAGGTCAGTCTGGTCTACATAGTGAGTTCCAGGCCTGGCAGAGCTACACAATGAGACCCTGTCTTAAAATGGAATAAAATAAATAAAATCCTCCAAAAGCATATCCAGTTCATTAGTATGCAGATTATCCTTTCTTTAATAAATGGTCAAATTACATATATATAAAAGAATTATCTTTTTTAATTTTTATTTTTATTTTATATTCATTGGTGTTTTGCCTGCATTTGTGTCTGTGTGAGGGTGTCAGATTCCCTGGAGTTACAGACAGGTGTGAGTTGTCATGTGGGTGCTGGGAATTGAACCCGGGTCCTTCAGAAGAGCAGCCAGTGCTCTGAACTACTGAACCATCTCTCCAGCCTCCAAAGAACTATGGTAAACTTCTTTATTATTTATTATCAGCACATGTTGGATTTGCATTCCTGAGGTCACATAAAATTTTCTCAGGCAAAATGAAGTCATGAGTGGAGAAGTTTAAGAAGTCCCCTTCTAAGCCAGACGGACGTGGTGGCGCACCCCTTTAATCCCAGCACTCAGGAGGCAGAGGCAGGCGGATCGCTGTGAGTTCGAGGCCAGCCTGGTCTACAAAGTGAGTCCAGGATGGCCAAGACTACACAGAGAAACCCTGTCTCGAAAAACCAAAAATAAATAAATAAATAAATAAATAAATAAAATAAAAAAGAAGTCCTCTTCTATAGGAAATCTTGTGTAACCTTCCAAATATCTTGGAACACCTAGCACTCTTCTCACAGGGGAATTCCTACCTGATGTCTTGAGAATTTCTTCCTGGGGAGACTTAAACAAAGTCTAACCTTTCTTCATAAGGACCTGGTGACAAACTAAAGTACAGTTCCACCAAACCTCCCCTTGGGGAGCCAATGGGTTTATTAAGCTTACTTATAGAGTATGGGTGAGGGGGTACTGGTAAGAATATGGGTGACCTCAATGAGGCTGCACTAAAAAATTCTATACCTAGCATGGATGGTGACTTCCCAATGGCTACAGAGATGAAGCCTCCTCATCCACTCAGCCTTCTCCAGCCAGTACACCCCAGCACTTCCTAGAGACCCAAACCCTGGGCAATTAGGCAAGAAGTGTATACAAATGACTAAAGAGTAACTAAAACCTCAGTTAAGGGTCTAAGGATCCTCTCTAAGCTCTCCTTCTATGCAGGACCTTCCACAACCTGCAAGCCAAATCTCATTATGGTCTCTTGTACATAGAATCTTGATCTCATGAAGATGGTTGCTATTTTGCTCCAAGGATCACATTCTATGACATGAGGCCATTTTTCTATACTTAGCATCTCTCCTTGGGACCCAAAAGCCCCTGCAAGATCTAAACTATCATCTCTTGGTTTGGTTCTTCCAGGAACTGGGAGGATGCTAAAGGAAAGACTGATGAAATAGATTTTTCTTTTCCAAGCCAGGGTCTCTCTGTGTAACAGTCCTGGCTGTCCTGGAACCCATTTTGTAGACCAATCTGGCCTTGAATTTACAGAGATCCACCTGTCTCTGCCACCCAAGTTCTGGGATTAAAGGTGTGCACCACCATGCCTGCTAAACTAGCAGCTAGCAAACTGTGAAGTGAATCAAGCTCTGAGAGTAGAAATCTAAAAGGTCTTTCTGGAGGGTTGTAGGAATTATGGACACTGATTCAGACACCAGCAAGTGAGTGTTTCAAAGGAGACAATGTGTGCATGGTAGAGGTCAGAAGACAACTTTGAGAAGACAGTTCTTCAGAAGTCAGTTCTCTCCTTCCACCATAGGTTCTGGGGTTTGAATTCAGGTCAGCAGGCTTTTACTCACTAAGCCATCTTGTCACTCCAAGCTTCTGAAACTATGTATCAGGGCCACATAACTGAACACAGGATCATGAAGAACTTGGCATCAATAAAAGATTTCTGAATAAGCAATAACCAAAATGTAACTCAAAGCTAAAGCCCACAGTGAATCTCAGACACTGGTGGAGCTTCACTGTCTTGCCTGGCACACCATCACCACAGCACAGCTGCCGACACACATGCACTTTGCACTGGTAATGCTGCCTCAGCTTGCACTACTCCAACCCACACTGGCTGATGTTACCTGGCACCACAAAAAAATAAACAAAACTTTCTGCCATGCAAAAGCCCTTTATAAGATCAAAATGGAAGTCTGGAACAAATGCTCTTTTCTTAATGACCTAAGCACCTGTCTTACTCAGTTTTCTTTTGCTGTGTAGAGACACAATTGTTGGGTCTGGGGTCATGTAAGCGAAACACCGAGGACACCCCATGAGAGGAGAAGAAAAAAAACTTTTTATTTTTCCAGGCAACAGGTATTGGCAGCCAGGGACAGAGCTCAATGTTGGAATTGAGACTGTGGCCCCAAGCCTCTGTCAGAGTTAGCTTATATAGGCAAAATCCACAATTAGCTCATACAAGGGGATGGCAGGGTGGCTGACAGGTGTTGTAATACAAGAATTACCACACAAATCACTCAAGCATCAATCTCAGTGAGATACTGATGGTTTATTAGAATGCTACACACCAAGACTGACCATGGCCAGGGACACAGTGGATTCAGGGACACAACTGTGACATAGGTTTACTTCTAAGGCAGGCTTTTTATAAGAAAAAAAACATAACCAGGTAACAATCAGATAACCAGGTGGAAAGCAAGGAGAAGGGCAGCATTACATAATTTTGATTAGCTAAGCACAAGAAGAATTTACTTTGTTCTGAGCACAATGTCTCCGTAGCTAGACAAAACATTTTAAGCTGATTGGCTAGGATATAGGCTTGGGGACTTTTAAGTTCCCCATTGCCTGGGAGAAAAGAGCATAGCAGGGTATTGTGATTTTGCTTAAGTAGAACATAAATCGTTAATTCAAGCAGAATCTTCAACAAGTATTGAATTGTAAATAAAAGGCTATTTAAGTTCCCAGGCAGGTAGAGCCTAAACTTAATCTTACTTTATGACCAAATGGAGACTTGGAGGCAAAATGGTTTCTGATATGCTAAAAGTGACAGCAAGTGTTAACAGATGAGCCAGTTATGCTAGGAACTAAGGTAAGTCTCAGTGGAGGTGCTATAGCATTTAAGCAGGTTAAATAGGTTACAAACAGATGGTCAGTTTTGACTAAAGTTATTTTTACTAACTAGACAAAGCAGGTCTAACTGACATTTAATTTAATTGGTACTGACTGGCTTGTGGCCAGAGACAGCTACATATGTTGTTGGAGAGTTTTTGCTGGTTAACAAGGCCATAGAGTATATTGTACATAAATATAGATTCTGGTCAATGTGACCTAGTACGGAGAATTTTCCCAGAATTGAAGGCACAAACATTTTCCCCAGATCACAAACACTATTTTTAGTTAGTAGTTCTGGGTCAGCCTGACCTTGTCCAAGGAATTCTCCCAGGACCTGAGTTGAAGGTCTTTATGCAAAAATGATCTAGTTAAAAAAAAAAAAAAGATCTAGCTACTTTTAGCAAAATGAAATCTGATTGCTTCTAACGTGATCCCTTCACCATGACCACAGCAACTCTTATGAAAGAAAGAATTTAGCTAGGCCTGACTTATAGTTTCACAGGCTAGGTCCATTATAATCATGGTGGGAAACATGGCAGAGTCCAGGCAGACATAATGTTGAAAAAGTGTCCCTGAGTTCTATGTCCAGATCAACAGGCAGCAGGAAGAAAGATATTCTGGGCTTGGAATGGACATTTTTTGTTTGGTTGGTTTTTGGTTTTTTGAAACAGGGTTTTCTCTGTGTAGCTGGCTGTCCTGGACCTCTCTCTCCACACCAGCCTGGCCTTGAACTCAAAGAGATCTGCCTGCCTCTGCCTCCCAAGGGCTGGGATTAAAGGCGTGCGCCACTACTACCTGCATGGAATGGGCTTTTTGAACCTCAAATCCCATCCCCAAGGACACATTTCCTCCAACAAATCCATGCCTCTTAATCCTTCTAATCCTTTCAAATAGTGTCCCTCCCTGGTAACCAAGTATTCAAACTTATGAGCTTCTGAGGGACATTCACCACCTTTTTTCTCCTCATAGCTGCCTCTGCCACAAAGGCCTGTATGGTGGTATGGGTAGGAATGGCCTCCATAGACTTATGTATTTGAATACTTGGTCCATAGATACAGCACTATTACATGGTCTGGCCTTGTTTGAGGAAGTAGGTCACTGTGGAGCAGGCTTTGGGGTCTCTTATGCTTAAGCTATGCCCACTGTGGCACACAGTCTCCCTCTGCTGCCTGGGGATCAAGATGTAGACCTCTCAGCTCCTTTTCCAGTATTATATCTTTTGCCTCCACACTACCATGCTTCCTACCACGATGATAACGGACTAAACATCTGAACTGTAAGCCAGCTCTAATAAAATCTTTTTTTTATATAACAGTTGCAGTCATATCTTTTCACAGCAATAAAACCTTAACTACAACAGGGTGTTTGAATATGTGTGTGTGTGTGTGTGGGGGTCACATTGAAACTTGATTTACAGCTTATTTAGTTAAATTTGACATTGGAACTGCTATTTTTGTTATCCTTTTGAGAAAAAAAAAAAGATCTTTAGATCTTTTTCACCCTTTCTTATTTCCTTTTCTTTTCTTTAGATAAAGTCTTGCTACCAGTCCAGGCTGGTCTAGAACTCACAGAGATCTGCTTGCCTCTGCTTCCCTGAGTGCTGGGATTATAGGCATATGCCACTGTGCCTGGTTCTAACAAGAGCTAAAATTAAAGGCATTTGACACCTCACCTAGCCCTTAGTTTTCTTTTTTAATTGTGTGTGTGTGTATATATATATATATATATATATACACACACACACATGAGTACAGGTGTCCAAGGGGTTAGATGTTGGAACTGAAGTTAAAAGTAGTTGTGAACCATAAAATATGGGTGATGGGAACCAAACTCATGTCTCATGCAAGAATCTTGCTGCTTTTAACTGTTCACCAGTCTCTCCAACCTCTTAGTTCTTATGGGGGCTTCTTGCCTAGATTTAGAAACTCAGTACAAAGGCTGGTTAACAAAAGAAAGAATAATAGTTGCATTAAAGGTATATTTAGGCTGGAGTGATGGCTCAGTGGTTAAAAGCACCCCTTGCTCTTCCAGAGGTCCTGAGTTCAATTCCCAGGAACCACATGGTGGCTCACAACCATCCATAATGTGATCTGATGCCCTCTTTGGCAGATAAAGCACTCATATACAAATAAAGTTTAAAAGAAAGAAAGAAAGAAAAGAAAAGAAAGAAAGGCCTCAGTTGCACTCATTTTTAAAAAAGGTATATGCATAAGGGGATCTTTACAAGAGAATGAAGTCCAGTGAAACTTACCAAGGAACCAGAAAATCACCTTAATCCTTGGGCAAAGTGGCCTAAGGTTAGGGATGCTTCCTCTTCAGGCTCTTCCCAATACCCACAAACTCCCAAAATGGAGACCATAGAAAAAGTTAAGGAAACTTTTTCTGTTCTTTTTTTTTTTTTTTTTTTTTCTTTCTTTCTTTTCTATTTTGGTGTTTCAAGACAGAATTTCTCCGTTTAACAATCTTAGCCATCCTGGAACTCACTCTGTAGACCAGGCTGGCCTTGAACTCACAGAGATCTTCCTGCCTCAGCTTCCTTTGTGTTTGGATCAAAGACATATGCCACCAAACTATGCCAGCATAGTTAAAAAAAAAAAATTTAATGAAGCCCAGGGAGAATAGTAGGCCTTAGAGTAGAGCAAGGCAAATGAATGGGAAAACAAGCAAAGGGAGTCTCCTAGAGTCTGTGGTTGAGTCGGCATAAAAAGGGAACATGACTGTAGTGAGAATAAAACACAGAAATATTATAAAAAGGGATATGGGGCTGCTCAGACTGTCCAAGGCAGCTGACTATGATTTGTCTCATGCTCTAACAGAAGTATGGTTTTGCCAGCTGCAGACAGTTTCCACATTGTGTGGTGTTTGGAATATATGGAGCTTTTCAAAGGGTACATAAATGCAAGAGTCCTGATAGGCAGGGTGTGTGTGTGAGTGATTGTTGGTCATTTAAGGAGGTAAGCTGTGGTCTGTTAATAGCATGGTCAATGAAGAAACAAAAGGAAAGAAATAGATTCAGGGATTTTCTTACTTCATCTCTCCCCTATATTCTTTTTTTTTTTTCCTCATATCTAGTGTTAGGAGGTAAAACCGAGGGTAGGGGTTAAAGGGTAAAGAAAAAGAAGAACACACAAAGTAGTAAAGGCTACAAGTGGCATCTCAACATGGGAGTGGAAAGGTAAGGATGAAAATAGGAAATTTGATTTCAAATGTCATAAAGGAAATGGCAGGGGACAAATAAAAAGATCCTTTTTCAAGAAGCCAACAAAAAAAAAATTTACTGTGGCTGCTACCACTGAGATATCCCCCCACTTTACTCCCTGAGGAGATTTTCTGCTTTTTATTTTTCTCTTTTTCTTTTTCTTTTCCTTTTTTGTATATTCTGTTTCAAAAAATGTTGGTAGACTGGTTGAGGAATTGGAAAATTGCAGGTGGAAATGGAGGAGCCTGAGAAACAATAAATGGCTGAAATGGGAAAACAAAAGGGGTCCCTCTTCTCTCTTTTCTGAAAGGGCTGTAGAGTTGATTGTGCAACTGGAGAGGTTCCAGGTGGAGGCGGAAGCACTTGGGAGGTGAGGAGCCCCAGAAGAAGGAGAACAGAAAGGCTTGGTCCCATGTGCTGAGTAAGAGAGCATGAGTTTCCCACTGTGCAGGAGGGTGATCAGGTCACAGAAAGACTGATCTGATGAAACAGCTTGTTCTGAAAGAAAGAGTTAATCTCAAACCAACTGCGCTGCCAGAATTAGAGGAGGTGTGGCCTGGGGTTAGAAGATCACCATCAGCTTTTCTAGTAGTCCTACAGCAATGCCTGATAATGGTGTGGGACAAGGTTATGATGCAATAAGATGGCATCCTATAGAAATGATAGATCTAAGGCATTTTAAAGAGGCTATGATTTCATATGGATGCTCTCACCTGTCATTTATCTTATGATGGGTGACCATGGCCTAGGTTCTGCTTCTGTAGGGCAGGTATAGGCCCTGTTTGCTTCCACACAAGACTAACAGGACAAATGACTCCCATTTCTCCCAGGAATAGCCAGAGTGCTTTAGGGAAAGGCCCATGCACTAGGCCAGAGTGTGGAAAGAGTTTTCCACAGAGTGTTACAGTTTAGCTCTTTTAGGATGGGATTGCTGGAATCAGACAGTAGTGGAGACTCCGGAGCAGAGATCCATAAGCCCATGATGACACCAAAGTGTTACAGTCCTTTGCGTCATGCTAAGCACAGCAGAGGAAGTGGGTAGAAGCCTAAAACTGCATGCAGGCAGGTTCGTCGAGATGTAGGCCTGGTAGGTGCTTCACCAGCAGTCAGCACTGAGCTAGCAGTGGTGATGTCGTGGGCTTTGGCAGCTGCCAAGGCAGGTCCATCATCATTGCCTTAACTGCTTGGACCAGCAGGCAAGCCCCGGGTGCCCAGTGGCAATTCTCTCCCAGAATAAGCGGAATCTCAGGCAGTCATAATGAAGAAATGGCTAGAGAAAGAGCGAGCAAGGGATCCAACTTTTATTTATAAACCGTGGGCAGTGGGGAGGGGTTTGAGGGTGAATGTGTTTGATTCAGTAAAGCCAGAGATGCCAGGATAATTAATCTACATGCAATGTTATAATACCTCATTTACATGCAGTAGCAGGGAGTCCTATCACATGGAAGAGAACACAGTATTTTATTATCCTAATTGGGGTGGGGGGCGGGTGGGCAGAATCTTTAGGTACAATTGAAGGTCACTTGTTGAAGGCTATGATCTCCTTAGCATAAGGTGGTTGCTAAACAGGTTCTATCAGGAAAAGATCGGGCCTATAATCTTCCCTGAGGGCTATGCTATGTGATGCTCCTTATAAGATGTATGGTTCCCAAGATGAGGCAAAGAGATAACTCTGCTTAGAAAGGGAGTCCATTGCAATAGACAGGGTTCAGTTAGCTATCTGGATATTGTGGGGGATGGTTATTCTCAGAACCCCAAGCTCATAGTAAGAGCTACTCCATTCGGCTATAAATTACCTTTTCCAGTAAGACTACTGGTAAGATCAGATAAAGGCCAGCTGCCGGCGAGCGGCAGTTCTGGAAACTTTTTTTTTGACTAACCAGATCTTTTACAACTTCCCTCTCTCTGGAATTTCTCCCCGTTCTGTGGTTATAGCAGCTGTAAAGGTAGACACCAGCTGGACCATTTCACAGTTAGGTATCCATAGCAACCCTGCTTATGCAAATAGCCTTGCCCCGGTAACCACATAAAAGCTCTGTGAGAATTTTTAATAAATGAGGCTTGATCAGAATCCTGTCTTGCCTTCTGTTTCTCATGTCTGCTGTCCTTTTTCACTCCTGCACCCCCTCCTAGGGTCTCCGTTTGAAAACCCCGCAGGCCAGGACAGGATATGCCAGACTTTGACCTTTCCAGCAGAGACCCACATTCACCTTATGTGAAACAATTTCTAAATAATTGGGCTACTCAAAGTAGAATTATTCCCCAAGATTGAAAGGGATTGGTAACAGTTGTACTAGAGTCCCACCCACAGTTGCAATGGTTAACATTGTAGAGTGAAGAAACCACAAATATTAATAGCGAAATAGAGTGAGGCATATGAGTATAGTAAAAGACCAGTTGCTAGATGAAGGGCGGTGCTCTGCTATACAAGCCTGATTCAACATGGTGATACTATAGAACAAAATTGCTTAGTGGCTTTAAGAGCTTGAGACAATTCACACAAACTCTGGTGGCCCATATTTGACCATGTCCCCTGGATGGGGAGACCTGGTGGCACTCAGAGGAAGGATATCAGGCTACCAAGAAGAGACTTGATACCCTATGAGCATATACAGGGGGAAGAGGTCCTCCTCAGTCACAGTCATAGGGGAAAGGAGTAAAGGGAAAATGGGAGGTAGGGAGGAATGGGAGGATACAAGGGATGGGATAACAATTGAGATGTAATATGAATAAATTAATAAAATATATTTTTAAAAAAGAGCTTGGGACAAAGTTGAGGAGCCTGAGGAAAATCTCACATCATTTACAAAGATTATACAAGACTCTAGATAAGCCTTTACTGATTTTTTTCTTAAAAACAAAGATTAGTCTCAGCAGTGAACAAAGCTCTATCATACCCTACACAAGGCAGGTGTTGATACGAACCTTGCCTTGGCATTAAAAAATGTGAACAGTGAATGTAAAATTTTATTAGACCATTAATGGTGTGACCAAGAGCCTATGGATGAAAGAATAAGGGGTACAACCAATATAGGTTCTAACATGTAATACCCAAATATAATAGGTCAAACATTAGCTAGAGGTCTCTGATATCAAAGTGTCAAGTGCTTCAATTGTGGGAAACAGGGTCATTTGCAAAGACACTATGACCAAGCTACCAAAGGTCTCAGATCTCAAAATACCCAGATGCTTTAATTATAGGAAATACGGTCATTTGCAACAAAATTGTGAATAAAGCATCTCTTAGGGCAAAATTTTTTTCTAAATATAAACCAGAAAGAAAGCTTAGGCTTTCAGGGGTGTGCAGGTGATTTGGCAAGAGTTGCCACTGGAACAATAAGTGTAGGTTCAAAAGAGATATTTAAATTAATTTCTTACAGTCAGGAAACAACCTTGGGATCCTAGCTCTGGGCTCTGAAGAAAAAATTATGAGCTGTTCAAAATAAATCAGCCTATATACAAGGATATGTTAACATAAGACTGGAAACTGATTGTTTTACATTGAGGGTGAAGATTTATTTACCTATTCACTGGAAATGAAAAGCTGTGGATACCATCAAAACAGATAAAGATTATAGCTCGAGAGGTCTCCTGAAAACTTTGGTCATTGACCCAAAAAGCACTTCCTTCTTCTTTTTTTTTTTTTTAGACTTATTTATTTATTATGTATGCAATGTTTTGCCTAAATGTATACCTGCAAGCCAGAAGAGTGCACCAGATGTCATTATAGATGGTTGTGAGCCACCATGTGGTTGCTGGGAATTGAACTCAGGACCTTTGGAAGAGCAGGCACTGCTCTTAACGTCTGAGCCATCTCTCCAGATCCCAAAAGCACTTATTTCATTGAAAATGTATCTGTTTATAATTTCCCACTACACCCAGCATAGTGGCTTAAAACAGAAGGGAGAAATGTAATAAAAAATTCTGGAATCCTGGAATTCTGAAACTGTTTGCAGTCTGTATGATGTTTGTAGTCTATGATTTGTCCTGTGCTCTAGCAGAGGTATGGATTTGCCAGCTGCAGATAGTTTCTGCAACTGAGTGACTTTGGAATTCTGGGAACTTTTCAAAGGGTACATAAATAGGAGATCCCCAATAGGAAGTGTGGTTGGCTGCTAGTCATTTAGAAAGGTTGGTTTTGGCTTGTTAGCAGCCATATGTTCAAAGAAGAAACAAAAGGAAAGAAATTAGATTTAGAGATTTTGCTAATTCCTTGCTCTTCTCTATTCTTGTTATTCTTCTGTCTAGTGCTAGGGAGTAAAACCAGGGTAGTGGAAATAAAGGGTGAAGAAAAAAAAAAAAAAAAAAAAAAAAACCCACAGAGTATTAACGGTCAGCTACAAAAATTAGATTCATGAATTTTCCTAATTCCTCTCTCCCCTCTATCCTTGTTTCTCATCTATCTAGAGTTAGGGGTGAAATCAAGATAGAGGGATAAAGGAAGGAAAAAAGGAAGAACCCACAAAGTAGTGAAGACCAGTTTGTGGAGGAATGTCTTGAATGGATGTAACAACTGTCAATAAAGTGCTGTTTAGCCAATAAGCTAGACAGAAGAACAGGGAGTGGAAGGCGGGACTTCCTGGAAGAAAGTGAGGAAGATTGTCAGTTGGGAGAGAGATGGTTAACTGTTTAGGAGGACTGAGGGGAGAATGGCCAGAGGAGCACCCTAGTGGCAAATGTAAATGTATTATATATCAGTTAAGAGTATTTTGTTTACCATAGTTTAGGAATAGATTTGTATTAGTTTAGATTCTGCCCAGCATAGTGTTGGCAGCTTTAAAGTATGCTTCAGATTGTGTGTTTTTTATTAGCAATCTTAGGCCAAACTGATACATTTTTAATGTAACACCAGTTACAGATGACTGCTCCAAAGTATGGTTGAAAGGAAGGTATGTATGGTAGATACAAGACAGAGTACAGCCAGAGGCATCTGGAAGAGACCACAGCAAAAAGAGAAAGTAGTAAACTGAACATGGCCAACAGACTAGACTGGACCATGAGATGAAGGAGAGAGAGGGAGAGCCAGAGAGGAAGACAAGCAAAGGAGACCAAAAGAAAGGGGCAAGCAAGAGGGAGAAGGAGAAGAGAGGATATAAAAAGGGAGAACATAGTCAATATAGCGAATGTTCAGGGAATGAGGAGCTGGGAGAGGGAAGCCCATGGCATGGAGAAGTTTAGGGAAGGAGGCAACAGGTAGTTGTGATACTGGGACAGCCTGGAGGCCAGTGTGCACTTTGTCAATAGGGACCACAGGCAGCCATTTGTCCAGAGTTTCTTTTGGACAGAGTCTTTCACTGAGATGGGCACGAAAACTGCATTCAGAGGGGCAGAGGTATCACTCAGCAGATCAAGGTGGGAGCAGAACTAGCCCAACAGCCTGAATCCCATCCTTGGAGCTCATATAAAAAGCCTGATGCACTGGCAGCCACCTGCCATTCTACCACTCCTACAGCAAAACGGATGGCAAAGACTGCAGAATTCTCTAGAAGCTTAGGGACAGTCTAACCTGGAGTACAAAGCATGGAAGCAGAAACAGCAAGAGAAACCTTACACCGATAAGGTGGAATGTGAGAGCACCTTCCTGAAAGGTGTTGTCAGACTCACACAGGTACTGCAGTGGCTTGAATGGCCACCACTGGCTCGTTTATTTGAATGTTAGGTCCCTGGTTGGTAGAGCTGTCTTCAGAAGGATCAAGAGAGGTGGCCTTGTTGGAGAAGGTGTGCCACTGGGAGATGGGCTTTGAGGTTTCAGAAGCAACACCATCCTCAGTCTCTCTGTCTCCAAGTTGTGGGTCAGATGTAAGATGTCAGCTACTGCTCCAGCACCAGCACCATGCCCTCCAGTCTGCTGTCATGTTCCTCGCTATAATGGTCAATGGTCATTGACTCAGCTTCTGAAACTGTAAGCAAATGACCAGTTAAATGTTTTCTTTTCTAAGCTGCCTTGCTCATGATGGCTGTTCACAGCAATAGAAAGGTAACTAAGACAGAAGTTGGTACAGCTGCAGTGAGACTGGCCAGGCTGTTGTATGGAAGAATCTGCAGGTTGTTTTTTTTGTTTTTTGTTTTGTTTTGTTTTGTTTTTTTTGAGACAGAGTTTCTCTGTGTTAACCTTGGCTGTCCTGGACTCGTTCTGTAGACCAGGCTGTCCTCTAACTCACAGTGATCCACCTGCCTCTGCCTCCCAAGTGTGTAAGCAGGTCTTAATGGGCTGTCTTAGTAGGAGCTTGGAAGACTAGTGCTGAGAGACATGTGAACTATGGAGACCCAGCTCAAGCAGTTCCATAGGGAACCAATATTAGTTACTGGGATATTGTGATATTTTGGCAAAGAATGTAGGTGCTTCTTTCCCTTGTTCTAAGACTCTGCTTAAGGCTAAATTAAAGATTTTTTTTTTTTTTTTGGACTAAGTTTATTGGCAGAGGATATTTCAAGACAACATAGTTTGTGTCATATAGTTGTTAGAGGTCATTAATTCTTATGCAGCTCTTCAATGAAACAGACCAAGGCAGGGCAAAAGAGCACCAGGAAATTTAATGTTGGAAGCCAAGTCTGGTGTTGAGAGAGATGAGAAGTCAGCTGGGTGGTAGCAGCACAGGCCCTTAATTCCAGCACTCAGGAGGCAAAGACAGATTGATTGCTGAGTTGGAGCAAGTTCCAGCACAGCCAGATCTGCCTTGAAAAACCAAAACAAATAAAAAATAACAATAAAAGGGTTGCGGAGTGTGTCCTCATGGCAAGACCCCACCTGCCTAAATTTCTAACCTATATAAAGGAAATCTCTAAGGAATCTTCTCCTTAAGTCAAGGAAAGTTTATTCCACAAACTAAATGTAACTCAAGCATGGGGCCAGATTCAAACTCCAGCAGGCAGAACTTGGCAGAATCGACCAGATGGATCTGGATTTAGACCCATGAGGGTTACATGAGTAGAGAGGCTGAGGAATCTTCCTCCATGGTTAGGGAATGCCACTGAGGCCATGTGTGTGGCAGAGTGCTGACTTCTTGGAGGACCAGAGATACCATTGTGCTGAAGCTGTGAAAGTGAACCCTGGATTATGTTGGAGACCTTAATGTTGAAAGAAGGGAACCATTTAAGCCCCTTTGTTGCTTTTGTTTGGTTTGGTTTTGCTTTGCTGGTTTTTTGTTTTTTGTTTTAAAGAAAAGGTTCCACTGTGTAGCCTTTGGCTGTCCTAGAATTCACCCTGTAGACCAGGTGAGCCTCTGACTCAAAGATCTACCTGTCTCTGCTGCCTGAATGCTGGAATTAAAGGCCTCCAAGAGCTGGGATTAAAGTTGTGTGCCACCATACCTGGCTCATCTAATCCCTTTGACATCAGGCATAGGAATATACAGGATTTGGATTTGTCCTCCTGGGTTTCTCTTGACTTGTTTTTAGTATTTCCTCACTATACCTTCTTTCCTCCATTTTGAAATGGTAATGTATATTTTATGCCATTTTTTGTTGACGGTATGGATTTATCTTACAGAGATGGTCTTGAATCTCAGAAGAGACTTCGAATTTTTAAGTACTGTTGAAACTGGAGACGCCTGAAGTTGAACTAAGTACATTTTAATTATGATGTGGCTACACATCCGTGGTAGGCAGGTGTGAAACGTGGAAATTGGAATGAGAATGCCCCCGCCCCCAACAGGTTCATATTTAAATTCTTGGTCTCCAGTTTGTAGAACTGTAATCAGAATGATTAGAAGGAGTGGAGGTGTGGCCTTATTGGAGGAGCTGAGTTACTGGGGGTGGGTGTTGAGGTTTCAAAAACCTATACCAGGCTCAGTCTCTCTCTCTCTCTCTCTCTCTCTCTCTCTCTCTCTCTCTCTCTCTCTCTCTCTCTCTCCCCACCACCCCCATCTCTCTCCCTCCCCCTCTTTGCGTACAACTTGTGGATAAGATGAAAGCTCTTAACTATCACTCCAGCAGCATGCCTGCCTGCCTGCTGGCATGCTCTCAACCATGAGGTTCATAGATTTACTCTCTGAAACTGTAAACAAGCTCCCAATTAAATTCTTCTTTTTTTTTTTAATATAAGTTGACTTGACTGTGCTGTCTCTTCATAATAATAAAAAAGGAAAGCAGGTACCATTTTCATGTAAGAATACACACACACATACATACACAATATATATATATACATATACATATATATATATATATATATATATATATATATATATATATATATACACTATATATATATAGTGTATGTATATGTATATGTATTTGTGCTCTGAGCACAAAACTGTGCTTCACCTCTTTGGGACAACGGGAAAAGAAATCATTACCCATGTTTCATGGCTGCTGACTTAACTTGGCAGTCACTTAAAGGCTGTCTTTGGTGGCCCAGAACTCAGGGTAGTATTTGAAATAGGAGATAGCTAACTACATTTATAGCATTTAGCCAGGAAGGAATAGCTAACTGTATTTACTGGGATATTTTTCTACTTTTTAAGAAAAAGATCCTAATTAGGGTTTCTATTGTGGCAAAACACCATAAGCAAAAGCAGCTTGTGGAAAAAGGGTTTATTTCATCTTATGCTTCCAGATAATGGTCTATCTCCAAGGGAACTAAGAGAAGGAATTAAATCAACAGCCATGGAGGGATGTTGCTAGCTGTCTTGCTCCCTGTAGCTTACTCAACCTTCTTTCTTACATACCTCAGAACCATCTGTCCAGGGATCGCACCACCCACATTGGGGTGGATCCTACCACATCAATCACTAACTAAGAAACTGTCCAGTAAACTTGCCTATAGGCCAAGACACTGTACTTTCTTACTCCAAGAGGGAACAACAAAAGCACAGGCACAAGCAAATCAAAGTAAAACCAAAGTCCAACAGTACAGAAAATTTCATGTCAATTTTTTAGGATTCATGATCTTTGGGCTCCAAAGAGCTTAACCTCGCCACCTCGCTGGCTCTGCCATCCACAGTACACATTTGTCTCACAGACTCAAGCCAGCTCTACGCCACAGCTGCTACCATCCTTGGTGGTCATCTCATGGTATGGACATCTCCAAAATGCTGGATTCTGTTCTGCAACCAGGCTGTACCTGCATCAGTAGCCTCTCCTGAGTTCTCTTTGGGGACTCTAATCCAGCCACATGGTACCAAGGCTCAACTTTCATCCAGGATCAATTAAGTCCTAGGGTCACTACTGCAATTGAGGCTGCACCCTCACTATTGGCCTCCCCTGGCCTCTCATAGCACGACATCTTCATGCTTTCAAATCCAGCATCACTTGGGAGACCCTCTTACACATTAGTAAGTTTGGCCACAAGCACAAAGCATAGCCTTGGCCCCCTCTGGACCACAGCTTCTGTGTGCTGGCCCTGAGCAAGCAATTCCAGAAGACAGAAGATTTTGCCTCAGTGATGATGATCTTGAAGCTACTAAGGTAAAATTTTTCCCAGAATCCATTTTGTGTCTGCTTAGCCCTTTTCACCCCTCTACCCCTCAATAGCCATGTCTATCTTAGTGACAACATTTAAGATTCCCATGATGCCAACCATGGTCTACATGTATTAACCAAAATAATGTTTATACAAACTAAGCATAAACTAAAATAACTGGAAAAGGTATAACTCAAATTAATTGTCATGTTTTGTTTGAAATAACTACTATGTTCTGCCAAAAACAGATGTTGCAAGGTTACTCTGACCCTTTTCTAATATTGATATAATTGTAGTTTTTGCTTTTGAAAATGCTGTACCACTTAACTCTGGCACCAAGAAACTCTGTGAGTCATTAGCGCACTTTTGGTCACCAAAAATTAAAGGACTCTTATGCTCCCAACTGGCTAATTAGTGTGATGGTCTGTATCTTTCTCGAATGGATTATTTTATTTTTATAGGCCCAGTGAGATTCCCCCACTACACCACAGGACTCAGCCTTACTTTGGGCCTTCCCAGCCATGGACAGTTTTCATAGAAGGCACCCCTTGACAAATGTCCCAGGGCCACACTCCTCTCACTGAGTCCAGTGAGGTCTGGAGTGATGCCATATTCCAAGATACCGAAACAGATCGAGTCTTTTTTGATACTCCTGGGAGGTAAATCCATATGCTGAATCCAATTCTGATTGAGAAAGACAGGCCTCTTGGGGATCCAGCTTAGAACTAAGGAGCCCTCTAAGGAACCCTCCTAATTAACAGGAAGGAAACACCTGATGAGGAGTCTTCCCCTCTTTTCCCACACTAAGTTAGGATGTCAATAGAAGACGACCTGGTTCCCTGATTCTGCCTCTCATGAGAGTTTTGGTTTTAGTCTGGGTGAATGGCTGGCCAGCTGTGTGAGTGATAGCATGCATGCTGACCACATTCTGTCCACAGAGTTATTTTGTTGACTTTGTTAGTGGTGTCTCCTTCCTGTTTCATCCCCTTCCTGGTATTGGCTCAGAGAGGAAGAAATCTAGACTTTGCCTGTACTCACTTTTTCTTAGTGGTAGCTTGGAGGCTTTCACTCTCTAGGGAGAGACCCGCTCTCCTCATTGCTCACGTTAGCAAGCAACACTAGTTTCATTTGGGATTATATTGATAGCCCTAGGACATCCTTCCCTTCACAGAGAGAAGAAAACTCTCCCGGGGGTTCTCACAGGCTTCTCTGGCATCGGTTGCATTCCACACTCTGACCCCACGTCCTCACTGCAGCCTGGCTGTCTCCAAACACTCACTGCCTTCAATGCCTTCATTTTGTTCATTTTATCTAGTTGCCCCTCTTCCTCCTGAGTCTGGGAAATTTCCGGTCATGCCAACTTGTTAATGCATTCACCAGCTCTGTCTTGGAACCCTACCCATTTCCCCTATGTGGGAGCTGTGTCAGATCTTACATGGGGCCATTTTCTCTTCATTGGTGTATAAAAGTAACTCTTAGTCTCCTGGCTCCATTGTTGTCTGGGAGGCTTAACTGCCTCCTTCTGCTAACCTAGGCCTAGTCCCAGAAGCTTCTAGACTCTGTACACTCTAACCTAGGCCTAGAATGTTTTCATCCTCTGACACTTACTGCTTAATAAGCTCACCTTTACTTTTTCTTTCTGAGCTCTGGGCTGGCTGGTTCAACTCAGCTGTTCTGGTTCAAACTCTTCTCTCAGATCTCTTACTTCATCTTGCTTCTCTCTTGTCCTCAAACTAACTCAACAATCTGCTATATCTTCAGGCTTCTTCTCATTTTCTGGCTCATCCATCTTTGCCTGAATTTTCTCTCTGTAACCCATCTCTCTATTACTGTCCCGGTAAAACTGCCTCCTCTCTCAAGTAGCTTCCCTTTCCTCTCTCTTCTCATGAGAGTTGGGCATATCCTGTTCTGGCAAATCTTTCTCTGACTTGTTGCCTTTTCTGCCGCTCAATTAGCCATCACTTTCAAACATGGGTGCTTTCTTCTACAAACTAACTTTACCTTCGTTTGGGATTTAAAGCATGTGTCACCATGCCTGGACCTAAGCTTTTCTTTACCTGATATTTGCTTTATACCAGGTTGGCCTTGAATTCAGATCTGTTTGCATCTGTCTCCAGGATAAAAGTCATGTTTACATTCCAGCTGCATCACACAGACCCTGAAGACCATTGGATGTGATCTCTTGCCAGAACAGCCATGTCCTGAATTAACATCCCTCTACATTGTTGTTTCCATTGGTCCTATTAATCTACTCTGAGCCACATAAAATTTTTCCTAACATGGAGACGCCTAAATCTAAGTCATTCTTTGCTGAGAACCTTCCTCTATGGTATTGGGGAGGACTATGGTGTGTTACTCTCAAAAGACACTTTTTGTAGATTGACTAGCTCTTCTATAAGGCGTGATGGATCAGCCCCCTAGATCCAGCTATTGCTTAAGAAGTCTGCCTTAAGATCACGGGCATGCCAAAACACCCTGACCAATCCCCTTACATTGATCAATGGCTAACACTTGTCCTAAAACCCCCTGCCTGGCTCAAGATCTGTGCTTTTAAACATTATTCCACTGTTTTGATTTCTAAAAAGCTCCATTTCTTTACCACCTGTTCTTTCTCTTTGGAGGCTGAGGACCCTCTGGTGTGCTTCTTTCCTCTTTGTATCTTAGGCTTTTTCATCCTCATCCTTCCCATCTTCTCCTGAAGAATCCTCCCTTCCACACAACCTCAGCCCCCTCCATCCCATCCAATTCCACTCTATACACATATGCCTTCTACCTCCTTCCCACTGTGCTAGTCAGCCTTTCCTGCTGGTCCATAAACCAGGGACCTCAGATTATTGCCTAGTCCAGGATTTCTGGGAGGTAAATAAGTAGACTGAGACCATCCATTCTACTATTCTGAATCCATACACTTTGCTTAGCCTTATCCCCACCAAATCACCAGATGTATATAATGCTGGGCCTTAAGTACACTTTCTTTTTCATTTCCTTGTCACTGGTGAGCCCGTTCATATTTACATTTGAAGGGATGGTTTGTCCCTTGAGTGGAGTCAGCTAACCTGGACTCAATTACCCCAAGAGTTTAAAAATCCCACCATGTCTCTTAGAGAAACATTACAAAAGAACTTAGCAGAATTTGAGCTGTCCTACCTTTACTCAACTCTGTTCCAGTATATGGACTTAGCAACCAACATAACCACCTGTTTAAAAGACGCTGGCTATTGAGTTTCTAAGAAGATGGCCCAGATCTGCCAGAAGGAAGGAGCCTACCTGGGGCACCAGCTCGCAAAAGGGAAGAGAACCCTCAGTGCCACTAGAAGGAAGCATCCTCAGGATCTTCACCCCAAACTTAGAAGCAGGTATGGAATTTCTGGGGGCAATGAATACTGTAGGCTCTGGGTTCCAGGGATAGCCAGAATAGCCCAAGCCCTTTATTCTGCCATGGGAGGAGACCAGCCTTTAGAACAAACAGACCCAGAAGAGCTGAAACAGGCCCGACCCAAGCTCTGGCTTTACCCGGTGTCACTAAATCATTCCACCTTCTTCTCATTCATGAGACTCGGACATTGCAGTGGGTGTGTCATCTCAGAGGCCAATAGCATTTCTGTGCAGGCATTTGGATCCAGTAGCCTCAGCCTGGCCTTCCTGTTTGCAAGGCAAAGCTGCAACCAATACGTTAGTGAGAGGAGCTGACAAACTCACTGTAGTATGGGATCTGACACAGAGGTCTCCCCATGCTGTGGAGACTCCCCTATGGGGGAGATAATGGATGTGAAATGCCTATGTCAGAGTATCACATCAAGAAGTTCCATAAAGAACTGGCATCTGGAAGGACCTTATACTATTATCCAGATCCACTCAAGCTAAGACTCTCTCAAAATTAGACCCCCTACTTGCCTATTTAGTCCCGCCTTTTACAGCCAGACCACTTACTTACTCCTTTCCTCTAACTTCCTTCCACACCAGGAAAGCTCTGGCAGAAACTAACTGGACTGAAGGGTCCAATAAGCCTGTGTTTAAAACTGATTTTATAAAACCCTTAAACCTTCCAATGAGAAACTGTAAAATTATAAAATGTAAGACCTGAGGTTTCTCCCATTTCTCGTTACTACTAGCCTCAGGAGTTCCACCCTAGTTCCCAGAATAGCTACATGCGAGCTCCCAACTATCAAAGGTCCCATATGGTTTCCAGTAACCGCCCTAGGGACCCACACCCAAGTCTCCACAAGAGGTCTCCCAACACCAATGTCCATATGGTCTAACTTGATAAGCAACCCCCGCCCCTGCTTTGTGGTTTTAGCCTTTAAAAACTAGCCTGTAACAGCTACTCGGGGTCCTTCACCTCCCGAGTGCTGAGGGACCCTGACATATCAACAATTGGGACTTCTGATGTGTCAGTAACAAATTTTATCTATAAATCCAGCCTGTGTGACTTGAGTGGTCTCTCCCGGTGACCCCCCTTCCTGAATTGGACTCTAGGGTCCAACACCAACAATCAAGAAGTTTCTGATGGGCTTAGACAGAATGCCTTCTAATATTCCTTATGATTACTGAAACATTTTTAAAAATAGACTTTTTACCTATGTCTCAGGAAAGGGAAAATGCTGGAGACACCTCAGATGAAAGATCCCAATGTGGTCTAGTGGAAGAATCCTCTGTTCCAAATGGGTGTGCACAGACATTGGCCTCTATTCAGGGGCCCCTAATGACTCTGCCTTCCTGTCTATAGGGAGGAGACTTACTAGGGACGTTCAGACACCACTAACTCCATGTATCTATAGGTAAACAACCCGCTACATTATATTGGGCCTTTGGATCCACCTGGGAATACAATTATATAGGGCTGGGCATGACCCGGGGGCCTTGTTTATTATCCAGAGCAGACAATACCATATCCTGAAGTTCACTCTAGCCCTGTTGGATAAACCTCTAGTCACCTCCCCACCCCCCCCACCCCCCCACCAATCAAACAGCAGCCTGAAACTGCATATTTCATTCAGCAACACCCAGAGCTCTGATAACTAACTCCACCCTTACAGAAAACCATGAAAAGCCTGAGCTTTTCTTTGTTTTTGTTTTTGTTTTAAATACTCCAGGGAATGCACTATTTCTTAAATTACACCCAGCCTGAATTGGCTCAAGGTTTCTGGATCTGTTTAAAGGCCTCTTCTTATTGCATTGGTGTGGGAGCAGAGACCTCAGTAACTGTGTCCCTCAACCAGTCTGCCCATTCACTTTCTGAAGCCACTACTATTTCATTGGGTGTCATAACTGGAAATACTTCATGGCTTATCACCGCAAATTACCGTCTTGCTAATTCCCCCTTTTCTGTTTCTTGCAGCACTAGTCTTACTGGTTATAGAAGAAGCTTATTTTTCCCCCCACAGGAATTTGCTTTGTCTGCCCTTGGTTTGCCTGCACCACCAGTCTCACTTGCTGTATAATAATCCAATTTTATACATAGTTGTCTTATCTAGGGTTTCTATTGCTGCAATGAAACACCATGACCAAAAAGCAAGTTGGAGAGGAAAGGATTTATTATTCAGCTTACACTTCCAGATCATAGTCCATGGACAGGAACTCAAGCAGTACAGGAACCTGGAGGCAGGAGCTGATGCAGAGGCCATGGAAGGATGCTGCTTGTTACTGGCTTGTTCATGGCTTGCTCATCTTGCATTCTTATAGAACCCAGGACCACCAGCCCAGGGATGGAACCACCCACAGTGAGCTAGGCCCTCCCCCATTGATCACTAATTGGGAAAATGGCTTATAGCTGGATCTTATGGGGGCATTTCCTGAACTGAGGCTCCTTCTCTGATGACACAGAAAACCAGCCAGTACAATGGTTATACATGTTCTTCTTTTAAGTATATGCATATTCGGGATCAGAAGGGGCCCATCTTTATTCCCCTTAGAGCTGTCCTACTGGCAGTATAGGAGGGCTATCTTGCTTTTCTTCCTGTCAGGGACAGGACTAGCAGGGACCACTGCCTTAAGCACTACCATCTTAGCCAGAGAGAAAGAGTCTAGAACAGATGAATCTGCAGGTTGACACAGACACCAGGGACCTAAAACAGATTTGAAGATGACAGTGAAGTGAAATGCATCAAGCCAAGGTATGTATAAGTGAATAAAATGTTCAATTCAAGGCCAGTTCTTCTTTGGGCATTAGCCTTAATTAGCCTCTAAGTGTGTAAAGTCATTTCTCATAGGGGAGGCATATTATTTCTGTAACAGCACCCTAAAGCTTTTGTCTGGAGTCCTTGGTTTGCCACACTCCTCACTGGCCTAGCTGGTCCCTTACTCCTCCTTTTCATAGGACTTGCCGTGGGACTCAATGTAATAAATTGCTTTAAACTTCATCAAACTAGGACCGCTTCGACTGAGCTAATGGTCCCAGCTGCACACCGCCACACCTGGTATATAAGGTGCTGGGGATCAAACCCAGAACTTCACATAAGGTGCGCAAGCACTCCACCAACTGAGCTGCATCCCACCCCCACCCCCATCCCTACCAAGGCCTCTTGAAGGCTTGTTGCATGTGTGGGAGACAGATCAAAGGGCCTGATGGGGGTTACAGTTCTTAAAGTGATTTCAGCTTGAAGTAGCAGGCCAACCCAGCATGCTTTGAGACGGTATGTCCTCAAACCCCTCAGATTCTTACACTATAACTAGGCAAACCTATCTTTTGCCTGGAGTAAAGTTATTCCCCTTCATCTGACACCAATCAGCACAACTGGAATGCTGCATTCTCATATTGATGTGTGCATGCACAACTGAAGGACAAGGCCAATACACAGCATAGGTTGGCATAAGGCCTTCCCACATTTCCAGAGGCTGATGAGAGCCAAGTCTAGCCTTTCTCCATGTCCTAGTTAAAGTTCTATTGCTGTAATTGAACACCATGACCAAAACAACTTGGGAAGGGAAGGGTTTCTTTCACTCAGAGTTCTATATAACAGTTCATCATCAAAAGCCATGAAGGCAGGAATTCAAGCAAAACAGGAACCTGGAGGCAGGAGCTGAGGCAGAGGCCATGGAGGGGTGTTGCTTACTGGCTTGCTCCTCATGGCTTGCTGAGTCTATCTTTTTATAAAATTGAGGGCCAGCAGCCCAGAGGTGGTCCCACCCATGATGAGCTGTGTCCTCCCACATCAATGACTTATTAAGAAAACGCCCAACAGGCTTGCATACAGCCCAGTCTTACAGAGCTTCGAGATTCTGGCTTCTGTTCCAGGTTCTAGCTGCTGCTCTGGGTTCCTATTACTGTGGCTGCAATCACCTTTGCTGAATTGCTTATTTGATGTTTAATGGGGTCTGTTAGAATCCTACCAACTACATCAGTGGAATCAATACTTCTTCTGTTCCCATTAACCCCTTTTCTCTCCTATCTAGGGCAGGTAAGTCGGAAGGGAGGTGTAAGTATTAACAAAAACAAAATAAAGAAGGTTTGAAAAAGTTCAAAGTCTCCACCACACATCCTAAACCTAGCTACCACCAACTGGGAACCAAGCATTCAAATATCTAGCATATAGGGAGCTTTCTCATTCAAACCACCAAAGCCTCAAAAAGTTTCTTCCTTTGTGTGTGTGTGTGTGTGTGTGTGTGTGAGAGAGAGAGAGAGAGAGAGAGAGAGAGAGAGAGAGAGAGAGAGAGAGAGAGAGAGAGAGGAGAGGAGAGGAGAGGAGAGGAGAGAAGAGAGGTGACTGTGATGCATACTTGGAGGCCAAAGGAGAACATCAGATGTCTTGCTCTACTTTGTTCCCTTGAAACAGAGCCTCTCACTGAATATGATTCTTGGTTGGTGGCCAGAAAACCCCAATCAATGATTCTTCTGTCTCCATCATCCCTAAGGATGGGATTAGAGGTACACACAGCCATGTCCAGTTGTGTGTGTGTGTGCGTGCGCCCGCACGCGCGTGCACACATAAGCGCACATGTGCAATGGACTTGAACTCAGATGGTCATGTTTGCACAACAAGTGCTCCTGCCCAGCCCTCCCTCACCACTTTTTGAGACAGTATCTGTCTCACGTTGGTCTGAAACTAAGTGCGTAGCTGAGGATGACTTTGAAATTCTACCCACCACACTGAGTTTATTCAATATTGGAGACTGAGCCCCGGGCTTCCTGCCTGCTAGCAAACACTCCACAGATTGAGTTATATTAACAACCCTCAATACTTATAACTCTTACATATATTTATAAATCATACATAATAAGATTTTGGGCCATTTGGCAAATGTCTGCCTCCCACCCTCATTCAGTCTCTGGCAACCACTGATTCATTATCCTGTTCTCTGATATTTTGTACTAGGATTGAGCCCAGGGTCTCATGGACCTTAGAGAAGTGCTCTAACATCTGGAGACAAGGCTCAGTGGTTCCAAGCACTTGCTGCTCTTGCAGACAGCCTGGGTTTGGTGTCTAGCATGCACATAGAGCCTCACAACCCTCTGTAACTCTAGTTCCAGGAGATCTGATACTTCTTCTAGCCTCCAAGGGCACTACACACATGAGGTGCAGCACTTAACGTATATGTAGGCAAACAGTCATAAAATAAATATAAATAAAATTTAAAGTGCTCCATCACCGTGCTCTAGTCCTAGGCCCCATTTTCTGATTCTGAGTTTAACTATCTTTGAAATATCATTCAAGTGGTTTGTTTCATTTAAAATAATGCCCTTCAGGTGTATCCATGGTGTTTTCAAGTGGACATATTTCCCTTTTAATTAAAATTGATGATATAGCATTGTGTGAGTATACTGTTTTTTCCTCCTCCTCCTCCTCCTCCTCTTCCTTCTTCCATGTTTTAATCTCCTCCAAGGGAGAAAATAGAACTTAGATTCTATTCTTTCTTTTAAAATCAATTTTATTTATGTGTACATGTATTTTATCTGCATGTATGTTTGTGCACCACCTGTGTGCCTGGTGTCTGAGGAGGCAAGAAAAAAGTGTCAGATCCCCTGAGGCTGGAGGTTGAGAGAGTTGTGAGCTATCATCTGAGTGCTGGGAATCAAACCCAGGTCCTCTGGGAAAGTAGCAACCAGTGCTCTTAAGTGTTGAGCCTTCTGTCCAGACCCCATGACAACTTCTGTCTTGGATTCTACTTTGTCCAATACAAGGATAGCCATTTCTGCTGTCTTTGATTTTCCTTTTGTTGAACTCTTTTTACCATCCCTCACTTTCAGGTTGGCATATCCTTAAATCTAAAATGTCTGAAGGAAACACAAATAAATCCTGGTTTTGTGTTTTATTTTGATTTTGAGATGAGGTATCATGGAGCACAAGCTAACTAAGCACTTGCAACATAGCTGAGTACGGCCATGAACAACTTCTTTCATTTTTAAATTTATTCATCTAGACACCGGCCTTTGCCCTAAAGTGCTAGGACTAAAGTCACAACCATGACCTTCTCATGCTTCTACTTTTACCTCTCAAGTGCTGAGATATAGCTATGAGACACCACATCTGCTTTTATGTCATGCTAAGGATCAAAATTAGAACTTTGTGCTGGCTAGGCAAGCAGTAAGCTACAAATAACACCATCTCCTGGCTTTGCGTTTTGGTTTTGAAATTTTTTTTTTTTTTTTCAGGGATGGAGAGATGGCTTTGTTCGGAATGAGCAAAATAAGCTTATCCTAAGTACTACCATGTTGTTTTAGGATTCTATGTAATCATAGGGAGAAACTAAATTCAAGGCCCTGGGCCCTAGGGGAACTGGACATATCCCAATAGCTAAATAGCTTCTGTTGTAAAGAAATAGTTGTTTGAGTCCAGACACCTCAAGGACAACCTCTCTGTCTTGCTGGCAGAGTCAAACTAAGTTCATGTTTCCAGGCCCAGGGGCATACTTCTATTGTGATTGGTGGAAATTCCCCCTGTTCAACTACATATGTCAAAATATGATTGGACATCCCACTCAGCTGCTCCTTGCTCTATGGTTTTCACCCTTTAAATATGCAATATATCTTCCCTGAGGGGACATGATTCTGATCCCAAACTGGCTACCTCCCTGAGCTGAGAAAATAAAACTTTATTTTAAGCTTCCATATCTGAAGTGAATTTTCTCAGCTTCTAACCTAAACCTAAGAGCTTAGTGGTTAAAAGTCTTTCAGAGGACCCAGATCAGGTTCTCAGCACTCACATGGTAGCTCTTAACTGTTTGTAACTCCAGTTCAGGGGATCCAATGTCTTCTTCTGGCTTCCATGAGCACTGCATGCACGTGGTGTGTCAGAGACATAAGGACAAGTTGTAGAGGCTTTGCTTGACAAAGTTCTAGAGACCTCTGACTTTCCAGTATGATATCCAGACATTCAGAATCGCTGTTGAGACTTTGCTTGACAAAGTTCCAAAGATCTCTGGCTGATCACCACTTCCTTTAAATATTATGTATGGTTGAGGTGTAATTTTGCCTGAAAACTACTTTGAAATCTACTTTTTTTTCCTAAAATTGTCTTTCTCTTTATTTCACAGCCCTAATAAAATTTACACTGGAAAACTTTTTCCCATAGAGAATGTTGAAAGAAGGCATATGGCTAAAGGCTTGAGGCAATGAGAGAGTCTTGTCTTGGCTCCAACTGTGCGCAGCCAGGCAGAAACTGCTAAAAGAAAGTTAGGACCTTGATGTAACAGTACCTGACTAGATACTGTTATCTATAGAAAAGTTTCTTTAGAATCTGCTTTCAGAGTAATAGAAAGTAAGCTTGAACATCATGCTTTACAGGTGTTTTACATTAAAGGACCCCATGGCAGTTACCCTAGGTTCGGATAACACACCTGTTGGTTTGGGACTGGAAATAAGTCAAATATTTTCTGTGTTGAGAACATTCCGTTCAAACTATGTTGCTATGACAACCATGTACCAGAGGCCAGCCAAATTTATGATTAAATTTCCCAAGTATTGTTTAAGAAATAATAATCAGATCATGCTGACCATTACTTGGGTATTGATTGATTTTTTTTTCTGTATGCTTTATTGTAGGTTATACAGAACTGTTTGTATTTCTTTGTTAGATTGTTTTCTTGCTCTGTTGATTTTTAAATGCCCTATTGATCGTAAAAGATGAGAAAGTCATGATGTAATCTGTAATAGAAAAATATTGAATTTCACTTTAAATAAAGTGCTTGGGTTGGCCAAAGGAGGAAAAGAAAGCAGAAGAAAAATTAAGTTCTCCTGGGCTACAAGACCTTTCAGTTTTTGGACCACAATTTGTGCCTGTGTCTTAGTATTTTTTTTTCCTCTGTTCCTCAATTTCTTCTCAACAATAAGTTACTTTAGCTATTTGTTTACCAACAGTTGGTTTCCCTTAACCAGCTGTTCACTGCCTGTTCAACTCTCCCTATCTCAGATCCACCAAGACTTTCTCTTCTCTCTTTTTCACTGGTACCCAAAGCTGTAGTGCAGGAGTGGTGCACGTACATATATGTAGTAAAAATACTCATAAACATAAATAGATTATGATGATGATGACAGATAGATGATAGAAAATAAACAAATAGAATTTATTTTAAAATGTTAAAAGGAATGTGTATATTCAACTTATTTTATGTAGGAATTTTATCTACAGATATATAATTAATTGGTGCTTTTGTAGAACTTATTACTCTCATTTCTTTCTGATGCCACTTAGATTTTTTTTTTTTTATTCTTCTGTATCAAATGCATGGCTTCCCCAAGCCTGGGTGTCAGAAGTAGGGGAAAAAGGAGAAATCAAGGCAGCTCTCCTCCTCCTACTTCACCGCCTGTAGTCAAGGACATCTACTCTATGTCCAAACATGGCTCCTGGATGACTCTAGCACTACTGTAAAAGATAAGCCACATACTGCATGCTTGATACAAATAGCAGGAAGATGACACCTGAGCTACTGGGAAGCAAGGAGGTCTCAGTGCACAGTTGATCCCAGCTCCAAACACAGCAAAAGTGGCTGGCACTAGAGCCAAAGTGCCAGGTGAGGAAATGTACCCAAGAGTGACCTCATTAGACATTGGTGGGGGACTATTGTTAAACTGGCCCAACAGGATTCTTACTAAAGGCTGGCTATGTTTTTGGAAGAGAAATGCAATCAGATACATATCACAGGCAGCATTCTTGCTGAAATAGGCTCCGTAGGCCAAGGGCTTGGACGGCCAATTGTAGACTGAGGAGAGAACTCACAGGACTCTCCCTGGACACTCATCATTCGACCATGGTTCCTCCATCCTGCAAGGCCTCTTGCTTTATGTGCAGTCTCCAAATGCGCCTTCAGGCTTAGTTGGTTCTCAACTGTGTTTTTCCCCCTGCATAATTAATTTTCATCATTAGATTACTTCTGTTAAATATTCTTTCGTTGTTGTTGGCTTACTTATCAATTCAGAACAGCACAAAATCTCATGGGGCTGAGGATACAGCTCAGTCGTGCAATGTTTGCCTAGCATACTCAAGGCCCTGGATTAGATCCCTGGCATATTATAAACCAAGCACAGTAGTACAGCCAGAACTCCAGCATGTGGGAGGTAGAAGTGAGATGACCAAAAGTTCAAGGCTATCTTTGGCTACATAGTGAGTGTGGATGAGACCCTGCTTCAAAAAAAAAACAAAACAAACAAACAAACAACAACAACAAAAACCAAGGATTAAAGAAATAGCTCAATTAATGAAGTATTTGCCATGCAAGCATAAGGACCTGAGTGTAATCCCTACCAACCAAGCAAAAACAAGCAGGGTTTGATGATACAAGTTTGTAATCCAGGCCTGGAGAGACAGAGATAGGCATATCCTAACCAGCCAGCCTTGATTGATTCACGAGACCCAGGTTTCAGTGAGAGACCATGTTTTAAAAACAAAAAGGAGGAGACGGTGTAAGAAACATTTCATTGCTGTTGCTGCTATTGTTTTGGGTTTTTATGTTTGTTTGGGCTTTTGGGGGGGTTGTTTTTTGTTTTTTTGGTTTGTTTTGTTTTTGTGTTGGGGCCTTGTTTGTGTAACATAGCGGAAGCCATTTTGTATTCAGTATCCACTTTTTGTTTATAAGGTGAAATTAAGTTCAGATTGTTAACTCTGCTTCCTAGAATTAGTTATTCATAGCTGACACTAACAAACCCTGCCAGAGGGTCAAGCTAACCTTCTATTTTATAATGACTCAATGGTATCATAACTCATGCTTTGTTATCTCCTCACTTGGCTACACTCTCGTTGCACTATATTTTATCTCCACACTTGGATACACTCTGGTTGTACTCTGGAAGACCCTAACCACTGCCTCACTTTCCTCACTTCAGACCAATCTGTTGGGGACAGTAGGCCATATGGCCAATGTTCAGCCATCTTGTCAGAGCCTAGGTTTCTATCTCTCCAGCAGTCTGTTATTTACCAGAAACCAGCTGACCCTGTCCTGGTTCAGCAGTTAGACTAAAGATAAGATTTAGACAGAGCCACCCTGTTGTAGTTTAGCAGTTAGATTAAATAAGGATAGCAAAATATTCGGTGTGGCAGAATGTTGTGACCTGCTTGGAATTCCTCACATCTTGAGATAGCCTGCAGCTGGGTTGCCATAGCAATATGCTTCCCTGCCCCCTGCCTTATAAAACCTTCTACCTGAAAAATAAAATTTGAGAGTTTGGTCAAAGACTTGTTCTCCTTCTTTGTGTCTTGTGTTCTGTCCCTGTACAGAATAATTCTCCTCCCAAGCTTTAGTAGAACCCCCGCTGGCCAGGGCACCAATCAGCTTAAAGGTTAGCTGATAAGACTTTGTCTAGTTAGTCAAAAATGTAGTATTGCGCTGTTTAGTTAGTGAAAATGTAGTGTTGCCCTCCCTGTTCCCTCTACACCTGGATTTTCTAGAAAAAGCCTGCTGTGAGAAAAGACAGACGTCACAGTCATCTCCTGAGTTCTTTCTGTGGCCTTGATCGTGATCGGCTTGGAGAAGCTACTCAATAAACCAGTATCTAGCTGAGACAGGGGTCTGAGTGGTTTGTGTTGCAATTCTTGGGCTTCAATATTTGTTTTTCTTTCCAAGACAGGGTTTCTCCATGTAACAGCCACAGCTGTCCTGAAACTCCTTTATAGATCAGGTTGGCCTCAGAGATCTGCCTGCCTGTGCCTCCCCAGGGCTGAAATTTACGGGCGTGACCACTATACCCAGCTGAGAAATGGTTTTTGTTTTTGTTCTTTTTTTTTTTTTTTTTTCTACCAAAGGTAAATAGATGGGTCTAGGGACGGTTGTTGGTTTGATTTGGTTTTTTCAAGGTAAGGGCTTCTATTTTCTGACTGGTCCCTTTTCCATTTGTGAAAATTAGCCAATTTCATCAGATTGTGAAGTTGACCTCCCTCCAACGGATTGACATAAAGTCACCACCTATGACAGGAATAAAGACTGAAGCTATCTTGACTTAATGTGCTTGTTATTCAGGCCTGGATTCTGGCACACCTTTTTTTTTTTTAATAAAAAAGAATTGCCTTGCCAGGCTATTCTTACTTCGTCCGTATGCTCCTTTGAGCGGCTCTGAGATTATTCCTTGTCTCTAACAATCAGCATGTAAAGAATGACACCGAAGTTTGATCTCCTGCTTCCACAGATAGGCTCACACATGTGTACATATGTGCTGTACCCATGTACACATATAAACATCAAAAAAGAAATTTGCTAAATACGATACCTTAAGAGCATAGCTTGATACATTTGGACAAAATAAAAACATATGATTTTCACTGAGGTCAAGAGTCATGGGACCAACATACCAGAAACTCTTTGACCATCCTCTTCAAATGGCAGCCATGCCAAGCTTGTCCTCCCAAGGCTACCGATTAGCTTTGACTTTGTTTGTGTTTGATAAAAACAGAAATAAAGCAACATACTTTTTAATGCCTGGCTTTGTTGGCCTAACAATCTCTATTATATGTATTGTTCTTTAGTCTACGTATTAGTCCAGATTCTCTAAAGAAATAGAATGACTTTCTCTATATATAAGAGATTTATTAGAATGGCTTACAGGCTGTGACCCATCTCTACCAACAGGAGGTCCAAAACTCCAGTAGTTTTTAGGTCCACAGGCTGAATGTCTTTAGTATATGCCAGAATCCCAAAGGAGTAGGCTGTTATGCCAGTGAAGGAATGGACTTCCCAGTGAGAGCAAGAACAAGCTGGGAAAAAGAGTGAGCATTTTCCTTCCATGTTTTTAATATAGGGTGTCTGTGAGAGACCAGAAGAACTAAAAATTGTATTTCAGGATCACTGAAGCAAAGTTTAAGAAACACGCCAGAGCAAAAACCAGGCATGATGAAGCTTATCTGGCCATCTGTGGGGAGGAACCAGCAACCTCCTTTCTGGCTACAGGAGATAATATGGCCAGCTATTGGGAGGGGCCAGCCTTGTTGCATTCCTTTCTGCTCACAGGAGATAGGGTTGCTAGGAAACTGGGAGAGAGAGAGAGAGAGAGAGAGAGAGAGAGAGAGAGAGAGAGAGAACAAAGAAAACCAGAACCGTTTGTGGTTTTGGCACCATCTCACAATCAATTATTTTAAAACACAATATCCCCTTTCATATTTCAACCAATAGGCACTTGCCAGCCTGGAGCTCCCCTGCTTTGAGCATGCTGGGAGGGAAAGGGACCTATAAATTACCCTCAGCTCAGAGCTCAGGACTCTTCTCTGGACACCAATGTGTTGGGAATGGCCAGAGCCCGGCTCGAGCCATGAATAAAGTTCCTCTTGTGCTTGCATCAGTTTCATCTTTTGGGGGTCTCAAGAAACAGCCACAAGACCTGCAGGTGTGATCCAGATTAGAAGTTGGTCTTCTCACCTCAAAAATCCAGATTAGACGTGAGTTTTTCCACTTCCAATGATTTACTTGAGCAAAAATCCCTCACAGGTGTGCCCAGCCATTTTGGGGGTTTCAGTTAATTCCACATGTAGTCAAGTTGACAACCAAGAATAGCAATCACAGTCTCCCTGTAGCCTGCTTATTTTAACTTCTGTATGCTATAGCCTTGTATGAACTGATTGTTGATTCCATCCATGGGTTGAAATACTTGAATAATTTTTATGGTCTCGATTTGCCCTCCTAGCCATCCTTGTGGGTTTGTGATAACACTGCATCATTCTTTGCATTTGCATCTCTCACATCACTGAGGAAATCAGCATTTCTGTGCTTATCTCAGTTCTGTTGTTCAGGTGTATTTAACATTTCTTGTTTTATGAGCATTCCCAACGGGAGGAATAATGGCTTCACTGCTCCTTTTTCTTTTCTTTGCCTATTCCTTCTTTGCTTCTTCTGCTGGTAAATTTATCTTTCTCAGCATGCCTGCTCTGTAAAGGATGAAAATTCCATTATTTAATCAACCTTGGATTATATACATGGATTTCCCATAAACATGGATAAGGTAATCTATGGTAGACTATGAACTTACCCTACCTTAGAAATGTTCGTTAAAGATGGTGGTAATAGGGGCTAGAGAGATGGCTGAGAGGTTAATAGGTTAATATTTTGCATGCTAGGCAAGTGAGTTCAGAGTTTCTACTCCAAGGTTTGATATTATATTATTTTATATTATTTCTGTATTGTTTAAAGTGTCCCCACCCACCATATGATTATTTTGTTCAGTTTCACTTCTACAGTAGAACATATTTGCCATCTTTGTTGTTCATCAGGGAGGAAAAACTTTTCTTTACCTTCTTAGATTAGTGCCAGGGGCCTGAGCACTATAGTACAGACTAACAGGAGGTTGGTGCATCCTTGTATTTACATGCATGGTATCATAAAGAGGAGCAAACCTCTGTGAAGTGCTTCTAGCCTCCAAACAAAGGGAAGAGAATCTGAACTTCAAGGGAAATAAATCATGAGGACATGACTGAAATATAATGGAGGTTTTTATAGACGATAAAAGCTACTGCAATGGGATCTGCTTCCACAAACTCAGCTTAGCATTGGCTCCTCGCTTTTGATGACAGGCACTCTTTCAGGGAATAGAAAGGCAATTTCTTTAAAATGAAAATTTTTCCTCTGCTTTAATGTAGAGAAAAAAATAACAGAGATCTTCTTGCATCTAGTAAATGTCTCTCAGCTTCAACACTAAATGAGTTTCCCCCAAAGTGGGCAAATTTGGATCTCTTTCCCTGAGCCTTTTGGAATCATATCCTGATTAAGCCTTCCTCAATCATATCTTGGATTTTATAATTTATCTTTGGGAAGTTTCTTTAACAAAAGTTGATAGGAGGACTGAGGATGTGGCTTGGTTGTAGACAAAGTGCCTAGAACATACCAGGACCTGGGTTTGATACAGATAGAGAAAGAGAAAGAGCGGTGAGAGAGAGAGAGAGAGATTGATTGTGTTCCCTAGCTAATTGCATATTCAAAAATCATCTTCTGCTTTCCTGTTTTGGGACATGACTATATGTAAAATTTGTCTTGATTATCTATCTCTAAGATGTCACCCTTGGAACAATGTCCTGTGTTGAACATTGACAACTCCAAGTTACTCTCCCCTGCTACCTCAGAGGCATCCCACTCCCCATAAACACAGTAATCATGTGGCTCTGTGCTCTCATCTTGGATGAGTTTTGGTCTTAGGTCACCCTAGGGCTGAGCAAGCTATGATGATACATGTGCATGGAATCTATAATGAGACCGTTATTTCGTTCACTAACTGAATAACACTAGTAAGGTTTTAAGAGTTAGTTTTCTAGAGAGAAATTTTAAAGAAGAGAATGTCTTTTAAAGTGAGTTGAAAAGCCGAGTCTGGTGCACACCCCTTTAACCCTTGCACTCTGAAGCAGAGGCAAATGAAGCTCCATGGATTCCAGCCCAGTGTGCTCTACATAGTGAGAGGCACAACCAAAGCAACATTGTGAGAATGTCTCTCAAAAGCAAAGCAACAAATATCCCCCAAAATCAAATAAACAACATCCTAAAACAAACAAACAAAACCCCACAAATCTAATTGAAGAAAGTGTTAAATATTTCTTAGAGAAAAATATTAGGACAGGAAAAACAAAACGAACAAACAAACAAAACCCACAATCCCTCAATCTATTATACCCATATAATGGAAAGAATACAGCTTTTAAGAACAGAAGGGCTGGGGGCCTGGAGAGATGGCTCAGTGGATAAGAGCACTGACTGCTCTTCCAGAGGTCCTGAGTTCAATTCCCAGCAACCACATAATGGCTCACAACCATCTGTAATGTGATATGATGCATACATAATAAATAAATCTTAAAAAAAAAAAAAAAGAATGGATGAGTTTCAACCCCATCAGAGACTTGAGAAAGAATAAAATTAATTACCTGAGGATACAGGAAGTACAGGTTAGCAACTTCCCAAATGAGAAGATGACAGAGACAGTTTGCTGCAGATACTTTAGTTCTACAATTAAGCTTAGATGTTTAGAGGTTAAGATACTTTTAGGTCTAGATAGATGTTCTAAGTTGGTAATGATGAGATATGATAGATATTGATTTACATTCAGAATTTTAGATGCACCTGTCTTTGTCTAAGCCTCTTCAAATACAAATAGCCAAAACACTATAGCGGGCTTTGCCCTTGGACACACCACGGATACTCCCTGAGATTAACCTTGAGATAGACTGGGTGGAGCCATCCTGGGCCTGCAATTCAGGAAGGGGACCAAGGAACTCCACCTGGACTATTGTTTTTCTAATCGACCCTCAATGGGAGGCGGAGATCGCCCCTTGCATGTGAGAGGCAGGCAGGCGGAGAGGACAAAGGGGATCAGCAAGTTGAGACCAGCCTTGAGCGCACATGGATCGGGAAGAGGATCAGCGAACAAGCCAAACCAATGCGTAGGACAGAGACACCTAGGGACCCGTCCCATGGAACGGATACTGGAGGGTTCACTCTTGTTTCCCTTTAACCCCACAAAATACCCACAAACAGTGCAGCCAGCTGAGCATGGACCAGGACTTCAAAACTGGGGCCAAGATACACCCTCCCCCAAAATATATTAATAAATCCGTCTGAAGGAGAAAAACAAAAAGGTCCTCCTTGCCATTGTCCTTAGAACAGTGTTTCAGATACGGCAACCAAAGCCCAAGCAGTGAAAGGGGGAGGCAGTAAGACTCCATCAAACTTCAGTTTCTCTGCAGAACAAAAGAATAAGCCATCGGTGTGAATGAGAGGAAGCCCCTGCAAGGTGTCAGTATGGATCGGAGTTGCTACACAGATTCTATAAGGAACTCTTGCAATTCAATGGCAAAAACCAAACAGACTAATTGCAAAGTGTGTAAAGAAGCCCAAAACACATCTTTCTAAAGAACTACAGGTGGCCAATAAGAACATGAAAAGTGTTCAACGTTACTAATTACTACATTCATGCAAGTGAAAATCGCAGTGGGATACCAATGTCACTCTACTAGAGTGGCTATCATCAAAAAGATAAGAGACAGAACATGCTAAAGGGGCCCATGAGGTGAGCTGGTAACCCTGACAACCTGAGTCGGATCCCTAGAACCCACATGACAGAAGGAAAGAATTGATTAAAGCCTGCAAGTTGTCCTCTCACTATACCCAACACAGACACAGGGAATATATAAGTTAATTCAATTATGCATAATTCTTTTTAAAAGCTTTATAAAGACATTGGGAAGGGGAGTTCTTGTACTTAGAAAGTATAAGTTGTTATAGAATTAAATATATATATTTGCAATATGATTAAGCAGTCACATTTCTGAGAAAGAAACAAAAATCAGTGCCTTAAAGAGGCTTCGATAGTCCCTGTTTATCCACAGGAGATGAACAGTGGAGGCAACTCACCTGTCCATCAGTGGATAAATGGATAAAGAAGTCATGGCAGGTATTAACAATGGACTATTATTCAGCAATTTAAAAACCAAGCAATCTTTTTTTGGTTTTTGTTCTTTGGTTTTTTGTTGTTGTTCTTGTTCTTGTTTTTGTTTTTTGTTTCTGTCTCCAGCCTAAAAACCAAGCAATCTTAAAGAGGCATGGTGGCACATACTTGCAATCCCAGAAGCTGAAATAGAAGGAATGCAAGCTTGACTCCTGCCTGGGTTTCAGTAGAAGAGCCTATTCCAGAAGAAAGAAGGAAAGAGAGAGACAATGGAGAGGAGGAGGAAAGAACTGTCACTTGAGACAACCTGGAAGAGCTTTATGGGTACTAAGTAAAACAATAAGGACAAAGACAGGCATTGCCTTTGCTCCCTCACCACGGGAACACAGCAAATGCGACGTGCCAACAGTGGGGCGGTGATGAGGAGAAAGGTATAAAATTTCAGTTGTAAGACGAATAAATTCTAAATTTGGCATGGTGCTTCATGCCTGGTAATCCCAGGATTTGGGAGTCCAAGGCAGCAGGACTGTGAGTTCAAGATCAGACTGGGAGATTTGATTGAGTTCCAGGCCAGCCTGGGCTACAGTGAGAGACCCGGTCTCCAAAACAGAAACAAAACCCACTGACGCCACCAGCAAAAAGATAAATAAGGAGTTCTCCAGGTCTGGTGTGCGGCACGGTAGCTAGAGTTGTAATACTGTGCTGGATAATTGACGTTTCCTACAAGAATAGATCTTAAGTACTCTTACGACAGAGAAGATGGAAGCATCTGAAATCATGGATTTGTTAACTAGTTTGATCATATTAATCACTCTGCAGTATATACACACCAACTCATCACATTGGAAATCTTAAATTCACGCAATTTATACAATTAACTTTATTAAATTAAATTAATTTACAAATTGTGTGAGTGTATGTGTATGTGTAGGTATGTTCATATGTGACACACGTATGGAGATCAAAGGGCACCCTTAGAGAGTCATTTCTTTCCTTCTATTATAAGTTGCAGGGATCAAACTCAGGCCACTAGACCCTGTACAGCAAGAGCTTCTGTCTTCTCAGCCATCTTGGTGTCCAAATTTATGCAATTCTATTTGCCAATTATATATAAATAAAACACACACACAAACACACACACACTAAAAAATTAAGGGAGGAGAGGAAGAAAAAAGGGAAGGAAGGAAGGTAAGTAGGCGAGTCAGTCACTCACTGTCTATTCTAGAGAAGAATTAATTAAATATACAAAACCAAGATTAAATAAAGGCTTTCCCTTTTCTTTACAAAATCCATCAGTGTTTTTGACTGCTGACTGCAGTTTTGGAGATAGGACATAGGATGCACGTCATACATGCCAGGCAAGTGCTCTAACCACTGAGCTACACCCCCAGCAACAGAGTATTTTAATTTCTACTTTCCCTGGCAATAAGAGTAGAGGCATCTATTACTACAAGCATAATAGTTTCAAGTGTTACTTCAATCAAGTAAAACTAAAGACAAAGGTCTGAAAAATATCTGCATTCATTCCCAATTGACCGCAGACTTTACACGACTTATTTTTGCCAATAATGCTGATGCAGAATTTCCTAGTCAATTGTTTCCTTATTATAAAATAATCAATTAGTCCATTATTGAGTGGTATCCTGAACCTCCTTGCATGTTTCATCAATATCGCCTTTTTATAAATTGATGTAGGGCCTCTACTATAGTTGACAACATCTGGTAACAATGCTTATTCCACCAGAGAACACACATTTTTAAAGCCAAATAGACAGTCAATATTGCCGGCTGGTGTGTGCACAGGGAATGTGCCCAAATCATGCAGCGCTGAGCATCACTGCCTTTTGCGTTTTATGCACAAAATCCACATCCTGGTTGGTACACTTTGGTTAGCAAGGAACAGAACTATACAAGCCAACAGAGGAAATTTAATACACTGTAGGATTCTCCGTGGCCTGCAGATATGGATGGCAATCATTGCTGAATTACATCTTTGCTTCCATTTTGGCAGATGTTGGGGCCTACACACTGGGTTTTAAGCTCTGAACAATGTGTCTACCATTGTGTCAGGTGTGCTAAGGTCTGAGGTCCAACGAAGTTCTGGGGATCTGTTACATTTCAAAACATAAATATGCTATGCGTAATGATTATCTACCAATTAGAGAAATAGCAAACACAGAAAGGCTGTTGTTTATTTTTAGAGACCTAAAGAATCACAAAACACTAACAATTTTATGCTTAAACCATGATAGAACTTGCCTTTAACCCCAGCACTTGGGAAGCAGAGACAGCGAATGATTGTCCTTTCCAGGCAAAGCCTGATCAACATAGTCAATTTCAGGACACCAAGGGTTACATAGAGAGAGCCTGTCCTTAAGAGAGAGAGAGAGAGAGAGAGAAAAGCTTAATCCCAATTCTATAAACAAGGACTTTAAAACAATATATAAAAACAAAGGACTTAAGGGCACGTGTGTCCAGTGCTCACACCTGAGTACTACCTGCCCTGACTGCTATCAGCGCAGAGAAAAGTGTCAACTCACTGAGCCACAGTGACCACAACACCTAAGGGCACAAGGGCTGGCAGAGAGGAAAGGGAAGCAGCTCTCTCTCTCTCCTCTTCTCTCTCTCTCTCTCTCTCTCTCTCTCTCTCTCTCTCTCTCTCTCTCTCCAAACTCCCCACTGCCTCTTTGTGCCTCACACAGTCTGCCTGGGCACCAAGACCTCAGCAAGAGATTTCTGCAGGCCAGTCTGCACCTGCTGCAGCAGATAACCCAGACGTCTGTCCATGCCTGACTTTGCAGCTCATGCTCCGGTGATTCAGGCAGGGCCATAGCCTTGGTACACACACACACACACACACACACACACACACACACACACACACACACACACACACACACTACATTTTTGTGTAAAGAGTAATTTCCTGATGGCCTGAGTCACAGGCCAGGTAACATGATCTACAAGGGTGGTACCCTTCTCCCAGCTCTACAAATAACCTTGGCAAGCCTCCACTGTTCCCTGTTTGGTCCTCTGAAAACAGCTCTCACAGGAAGAAATGAAATTGGCAAGGTCCTTGCCCTCAAGAAGCACCGAGATAATAGTGGGTGAGCACAGAGCTGAGCAGCTCTGTAAACAGAGATACAGAGAGCAGGTGCCAGAGGAGAAGACAGAGCATGGTGAGGGCATGAGAGAGAGCATGCACAGCAGCGTGGAGGAATATTGCTACGGAGGTTACATTTGAATAGATCAGAAGCTCATCAGGAGTGCAACAGGTGAGAGGGAGCAAGAGGTGGCTGCAATAGTCAGAACTCTTTATTGTTGTGGCTTTCTTTTTCTTTCTCTTTTTCTTTCTGTTTATTCATTCATTTGCTTATCTATCTATTTATTTAATCTATCTATATTTGGAAAGAGTCCATATATAGCCTAGGATCCTTCTGTCACCACTTCCTCGGTGCTGGTATGTCCCACATCTGGTTTATTAGTGATGTGGCAAATATTGCGGGGGAGGAACCTAAAAAGAAGAATGACTTACTTTGTCTCACATTAGTCATCTATGGCTGACAGGGAGCAATGAGGGAGTCACAGAAAGAGACTGTGGACACACTCTAAGTGACCCAGTTACCCTAACTAGGTCCTGTAGTTCCATCGCCTACCAGCAGTGTACGCAGATTTCATTTCATCAGTGGGTCAACTCTTCATGATCCACTCTCCCAAAGCCTCCTCCCTAAATAGTGCTTACATAGACAGGATCAATGCACAAGTTTTCTGACTGGCTACTTCCTATCTGAACTATAACATCAACACTCTAGGAAAACAACACCGCAGGACCACATGACCAGCTCCATATGAAGGCACAGACTTCCATTCACAGGTATGAATTCTATTTTCACAAGCTGAAAATGCTTATGGAAAACACACCTATCCTGTATGCTGACATCATTTCCTTTCTCTCTGAAGTACAAGAAAACTATCTGAACATTTCCAGAATTAGTAAGAAGTAACAGCATAGATGCAAATTTGAGGACTGTGCTGGCTAGTTTTAAATCAACTTTATACAAGCTAGAGTCAGCAGAGAGAAGAGAGCCCCAACTGAGAAAATGCCTCCATAATACAGGGTTGTAAGCGAGTCAGTGGGGTATTTTCTTAATTAGTCATGGATGGGGGAGGGCCCAGCCAATTGTGGGTGATGCCACCCTGGGCTGGTTGTCTGGGTTCTACTTTTTTTAAAAATATATTTTATTAATTTATTCATATTACATCTCAATTGTTATTCCATTCCTTGTATCCTCCCATTCCTCCCTCCCTCCCATTTTCCCCTTACTCCCCTCCCCTATGACAGTGTATGAGGGGGCCCTCTTCCTCCTGTACGTGCTCATAGGGTATCAAGTCTCTTCTTGGTAGCCTGCTATCCTTCCTCTGAGTGCCAGGGGGAAGCCAGCCAGTAAGTAGCACCCTCCATGGCCTCTGCATGGCTCCTGCCTCCAGGTTCCTGCCCTGTTTGAGTTCCCGTTCTGACTCCTTCAATGGTGAGCTGTGGTGTATAAGCCAAATAAACCCTTTTCCTCCCCAATCTGCTTTTGGCCATGGTGTTTTATCACAGAAATAGTAACCCTGACTAGAACAAGCACAAACTTCATGCCTGGGCTAGATTCTGACATCAGTTAATGAGGCTTCAAGTGATCCCAAGAGCTGGTGATGAAGAGAGGCAAAAATGAAATTGGTTGCATGAAAAGGAAGAAGGGCTGAATGTACCAAATATGCTCAGTGTTGTCCCCCAAATATTATATATATATATTTGGTTGGTTGGACAGTGCCTCACTTAGCTGGCATGCCACTGAAGCTTACCTTGAATGTTTACTTTCTGCTTCTACCTCCCAAGTCTTGGGATTACAGGTATGCACTGCTATGAATGTCACTAAGACCAACAGCTCAAACCCATTAGACATTAAAGACAGGCCCCTGGCCATAAAGGCTTCCACGTGCTGATAACCACTTGTTGACTGTTGGACCATAATGGTCCAAGCTTATGGAGGAAGGGTGGAAGACAGCTTCAAGCCCGGATACATCACATGAGGACGGCAGGAGTTGGCTCCCTCCCCGCTCCCAACCTGGCTCCATAAAGTCAGCTGCCCCACCATCAACTTCTCTCTTTGTTTGACCTTATAAGGTCCTCCCAACCCAGAGCCTACAGGCCCTGAGTATGCAGATGAAATATCTTCTAACACCCCCACCCTGGCCAGTTGTACATGGCCACACAAACATTGCCCCAGAGACCCCAGGGGCATGAATACCTTTTCCTACCCCTAACCCCTATAAATAAACCAATTCCCCAAAGCTGCTCCCTGGCACGTGTTCTTGTCCACACACTCACTATACTCACCAAGATCCTGCCTGTACCACCACCCTGGCCAAGCTTCACTTCCTCCAGTTCAGCCCAGTGTACAGCAGGCCTGAATACCCTGAGGGAAGAAGTGGAAACAGGCAGCATTGACCACAGCTGAAGATACACTGGTTCCTAGAAAAGCCAGAACCAGAGCCAGATATAGTGGGTGAGCGCAGCACGCCTTTAATCCCAGCACTCAGGAGGCAGATGTAGGTGGATCTTTGTGAGTTGCGAGGCCAGCCTGGTCTACATAGTGTGTTCCAAAACAGCTAGAGCTACAACAGTGTGACCTGTCTTTACAAAATAAAATTTAAAAAGGAAAGGAAAAAGAAAAAAGAAAAGTCAGAGGCAGACATCCCACAGGATGTCCCTTTTAAACTCTTAACCAAAAGCTAGACATCAGCCATCCTCCTGTTAGGCAGCTCTAGTGACTTGTTAATAGCAGTCATGGCACCTTTGCCTCTCAGAGTCATCTTTCCCAGGATGCTCAATAAACTCCTTTACTTTTACCCTCACTGATTGTCTGTGAGTCTTACTCATGGGACTCAAGATTGAGAACTGGGCATTGGCCTCTGATAGTGGGATTTCTGGTGACCACTGGTTATGAAGCACATTTGCACCAATATCAAGCATCCCTGAGTCTGGTGACCAGACTCTGTAGCACTCAAGGAAAAGCACCCCATGTCTCAGCCATTTTCCTTCTTTTTAATGAATTAATTAATGAGCCATTATCTGTAGACTAACCTAATTTCAACTTGTGCTGATCCTTCTGGCTCAGCTGAGAAAATAGGTATAGATCATTCCACCTGGGGCTCTTCTGGAAAGGTTGAAGTTTGGTGTTTCCTGATAGCTTCTGAGCTTGGTATATTGCGACAGCACTCCCCTTCTCAGTGGAATTCCCTCTCTACCTAAACCCTAGAAGGTCTAAGAAGCCTCACATAGCGAGCTGGGAGACTAACAGCTCAGCCCTTTTCTGATTTAGAAAACAAAAACAACAACAACAACAAAAACCTGTTCAGCAAGCACCTGGGGATTCCTGGAGATACCCACCTTATGCTAATAAGATGTCTTAGTGTCTTGGCTTTCCACCAATGACCTTTGACTTTTCCCCATCCATAGGATAATTTCCCCCTCTTATGATAGGACTGTTTTGTTACACGTAGATAAAGCGTCCTGACACCCCTAGCCCTAGCAAACCAGACACATTCATCCTTGAAACCTCTCCTACTGCCCAAGGTTTATAATGTCTCTGATTCATGAAATAAATTCACTCTCTCTCTCTCTCCCCCTCTCTCTCTCTCCTACTGCCCAAGGTTTATAATGTCTCTGATTCATGAAATAAACTCTCTCTCTCTCTCTCTCTCTCTCTCTCTCTCTCTCTCTCTCTCTCTCTCTCATACTTGGGCTATTCCTCCACTATGTCTGTCTGAGACTCCATTTATTCTGGGGAAAGAAGGGTTCCCCTCCTCCCTGGTGAATCAAGGCTGGTCAGTCTGCCATGTGCTGTGAGATCGGTAGTGACCTCCAGCGAAGCACCTGCCAGGCCTGCCAGCTGGTTTCAAACATCTACCACTCCCTCTTCCGTGCTTAGGGTGTCAACTTCAAAAAGGGCTGGAACACTTTGGTATCATAGAAGGCTTTTGGGATGACCGAGTTCCCACTGCTATCTGATACCAGCAATCTCATTTGAAAAAGCTGACTGTAACACCAGGTGGAAAACTCATTTTCGCCTCCCCTAGTGAGACTGGGAGCCTCACCTCACACACAGACATTACCCTGAGCGCTCTAAGCTACCCCAGAGTGAGAGATGAAACCTCTGATCTCGTAGTCTATCTTTATTCATCTAGAAAGAAGTGTAAGGCTCTCTCTCTCATAGCCTGAGCCTGGGAACGTGACCCAGGCAAGCTTGGGAAAGTGACCCAGAAAGAATTGAAGGCCAGTTCCAGTTTCTGAGATGAAAGTGGCCAACTGAGATAAACAATTTCAACTAAGGTAAACAATTTTCAGAAAAGTACCATCTGGAAATTCTCTGGAAACTCCCCAACACCCCTCCCTGCCAAGAATAGCCCCCAAGACCAATGACCCCTGCAATAGCCAATAACATTTAGACAAGCACCCCTAGCGACCACCAGAGCCAATCCTAACATAGGGCACACAGCCTTTCCTAACCTTTGCGGTTTTAGCCTTTAAGAGTGGCCTGTAACAGGGACTCGGTGTGCCTCCCTCCCGAGTGAGTGCTGAGGCCCCCTGACGCTCGTCAGCAATAAACTTTGTGCTTTTGCATCAACACTGTGGTCCTCATGAGTGGTCTCTCGCGACAAACCCCTACCCGAGTGGACTCTAGGGTCCAACAGAAGCAGTGCCTGCATTGGCCCACCGGCTGCGGAAGCCAGGCCACCGGACTGTGAACAGCACACCTGACTTGTATTTTCTTTTTCTCTTATGTGCCCAAATCTTCCTTGAGATTCTCTCTTCATGGCAAGGCTTTTGTCGGGTTGGAATTTAGCCCAACTGTAATGCTCAGTGGTAGAACTTTAGTAGGTAATAAAACGTAAATGATGACATATGGATTTTCTTTTCTTTTTTTTTTTAAAGATTTATTTATTATTTATACAGTATTCTGCCCACACGTGTGCCTGCCCACCACAAGAAGGCACCAGATCTCATTACAGGTGGTTGTGAGCCACCGTGTGGTTGCTGGAAATTGAACTCGGGACCTTCGGAAGAACAGATGGTGCTTTTAACCTCTGAGCCATCTCTCCAGCCCAGGATTTTCTTTTCTATTGCCATAACAAAACATCATAGCCAAGGAAACTTATAAAAAGAAATTGTTTAACTTGGGAGGAGTTCCGGAGGGTTGGAATCCCAGGTCATCATGACAAGGAGCATGGAAGCGGGTAGGCACGGTGGGCGCGGTAGCTGAGAGCTCACATCTGATCCACGAGCTTGAGGCAGAGTGCTGACTGGGAATGGCTTGGACTTTTGAAACCTTAAAGGCCACTTCTATGACACCCTTCTTCAGTCAAGCCCTTCTAATTTTTCATGAGCGTTCCAATAGCTGCAGACCAAGCAGCTCCCTGGCCCCCAATAGGCATGCAGCCTATTTTAATGCAAAATGCATACAGTCCACCTCCAACAGCTGTCAGAGTCTTTCATTCTCAAAACTGCTTAAAAGGCCAAAGCTTCTTCTGAAATTCATGGCAATCTCATAAGTGTAACCCCTGTAAAAATCAAAACGCAGACTATACACTTCCAGCACACCATGGCACAGACTGTACATTTCCATTCCAAAGGGGAGGAATTAAGGCATAGTGAGGACACACTGGACAAAAAACAAGACTAAAACCCTGTTTGATGTAATGGGGCTTAGACAATTCTTCTCTTCCAGCTTTGTTGACTGCAACACATTTGCACAAGCCTGGCTTTGTGGTTTTCCTTCGTTGCATAGGTTTGCCGTTTTACAGTTGCTGCTGCTTAGCTGAGTGTGGCCTTTTCCTGAGGGCACCTCTTCCTTTAAATCATTTTGCATCAGGACTTTCTTTACATTTCTCATCTCGTTGAGTACAAGCCTTCACTTTGACACTAAACTGCTTAGTGCTCTTTTTTTTCCTCCCCAAACTGCACATGTTGGTTTTTAGTTTTGGTTGCCCCATTTGCTTTTTTTTTTCCCCCCCTGTAAATCTGCCTTAGAGTGATCACTAACAATCACATGACACAGTTAATACTAGGCTATCTTCTTGGTAGCCTGCTATCATTCCACTGAGTGCCTATGAGCATATACAGAGGGAGGAGGTCCCCCTCAGTCACAGTCATAGAGGAGGGGAGTAGGGGGAAAGCAGGAGGGAGGGAGGAATGGGAGGATACAAGGGATGGGATAACAATTGAGATGTTATATGAATAAATTAATAAAATATTTTTTGAAACTACTAGGCTATCTTGACATGTCCTCTGCCAATGAAATTAGTTCAAAACTCTTCCATTTAACCACTGGCAGATTCTTAGGACAAGGGCAAAAGCAGCCACATTTTTTGCCAAAATATCACAGTATCCCAGGAGCTAATATTTTTCCACTGTGAAACTGGTATGGAGTAGCTAAAGAGAAAAAACTTCCTACATGCCTAAATAAGCCATATGGAGTCTTTATTCACCACCACTGGGGCTGTCCCAAGCAGAATAGCAGGAAATAGCCCCAGACTCCAATTTGTTCAGTTTTTTAAAGGTAAAAAAGAAAACCTGCAATTGTGACCTATACAGAAAGGCAGCTCTGATCATCTGTAGCAAGCAAACATTGTTTACTGAGATAGCTGTTAAGGCAGTTCTTGTAACCGTTAGGTCAGCAACACATTGTATAGGAATTTATGGCTGGTTCAAAGGCCAGTTTGTTCTAGTAATTTATGGCTGGTCTAAGTGACCTGGAGGCAGGTCATTTAGTTTAGTACTTAAAGTATTCTTAGGAATACTTTCACAAGATAGCATTAGCTGTAGTTCAGTTGCCCAACACAAACCCTCTTGAGCTTGATCTCTGTAACTCACATTGCTTTCAGCACCACTGTCTTCCAAGCTACTACTAGGATGGTCCCTCAAACCCCGAGCACAGCATTCAGCTGCTTGTTAATCCAAAGTCCCAAAGTCACTCACATTTCTCCAAACAACAGCATGGTCTGGCCTGTCACAGCGATAGTCCACTCCCTGGAACCAACTTCCATCTTTCCCGTTCTCATCCAAACTGCCATGAATGGTACCCTCAAGCTTTACACAAAATGGAGATATCAGCCAGGCATGGTGGCACATGCCTTTAATACCAGTACTCAGGAGTCAGAGGCAGGCAGATATCTGTGAGTTCAAGGCCAGCCTGGTCTATAAAGTGAGTTCCAGGATAGCCAGGACTACCCAGAGAAACACTGTCTCGAAAAATCAAAAGAGAGAAAAATCTGAGTCAGGATATTCTGTCTCAGCATATGATGATATGATAGCCTGCAGCATTTGGGGATTCTGAAGAGAGTCCCCGCCCATAAAGTGGACCTCACCAGATGTGGCCACCCAATCTTGAATCCCTACCCTATAAAACAAGGAGCCAAGGAAAGCTTTATTCTTAATACATTACTGAATCTGTGGCAAATAATTACAGCAGCAGATGATGTATTACCACTACTATATTCTTCCGGGAAATCCAAACTTTGGTAAGAGCCTGGGTGGACAGACATTAAGCCCTATAAGAGGGGACTGGGGCGTGTGAAAGGTTTAGAATCTTTTCAGTGGGTTGACTTTGCTACAGGCACAGAAAGTCCATCTGAGTGGAACAAAGGCCCTAAGGGCCAATTAACAATTAGACACCATGGTGCCAGCGAGGATATTCGGAATGAGCTAAGATGGGGAACACCGGATATCCAGGGAACCATGAGTAAGCAGCTTTACACAAGTAAACAGTGATGTAATCCCTGGTTATGTAACTATGAATCATCTCTGGCAATATGCCACTTTTGTGTGGTTCTTTGTAACTATACGACTAAAACCTAGAGGTAGGGTGCTTGGCTGCCTTTGCACAGAGTGAACAAAGCATGTCACATCTCCTTGTGGTTTCTCACATTTTCTTCACACTTCTTGAGGCAAAATAGATAGCATCCATGGGCAAGAAGGATATTATCTTGTTCCATATTCGATAAACTAAATCTATAGCCCCTTTGAGTCTGTGAAGCCATGTTTTATTTTATTAAGTTTTAGGAGTATAGACTATTTATTAATAGAAGGGTCCTACTGACAGAATCATTTGTTCTTGGGCACACCCCACTGTGTAGCTGCTGCTCTTGGTGTTCTGGTCTCAGACATGAGGACTCCTGTGCCAGTTAGTTTGACTGTTAATTTGACACAACCTAGAGTTATCTGTCAGATTGGCGTGTGAGTGGCTCCTCGGTTCCCACTGTTGGGTTGTCTGGTTTTTTATTTTGTTTGGTTTTATTTTGAGACAACTTCCCCTCTCTATTCCAGGCTATACTTTAGTTCATGGTGATCCTCCTGTCCCAGCTTCCTGAACGCTAGGATTGCAAGTATGCGTCGTCTCCTTCTCCCCCAACTGTTAGAATTGGTTTTTGTTTGTTTGTTTGTTTGGTTGGTTGGTTGGGGTATTTTTTTGGTTTTGTTTTTGTTTTTTTAGACAGACTCTCACTCTGCAGCCCTGGCTGGCCTAAAACTTGTAGACTTTCTCCTGCTTCAGCTTAGTGCTCTATTTATAGATGTGAGACACAGCCTTGCTCCCCCAATGGCATCATCCCATTTACACTTACAATGTTGGTATGAGTACTAAAACTCAAGGTCTGGGCTCACAGCAGGCAACAGGACGCAGGGAGTGGGCCAGCTGCAAAGGCATTTATTGCTGTTGTTGTCGTCGTCATCATCGCCATTGTTGTCATTGTTTCATTAAACACATCCCAACTGCAGTTTTCTCTCCCTCCACTCCTTCCAGTGCCCCCCTTACAAACACACACACACACACACACACACACACACACATGCACCCCCTCCCTTTCTCCTCCACAAAGGCATTTCTTAATGCACCCTGGTTGTGGTAAATCCCAAGTGGTTTGTCTCGATGCTCCATTCTGAACCGTGTCAAGGGACAGTAGACTGAGCACAGAACATGAGAACTGAGCTCCAGAAGCAATGATCCTCTCATTGTGAGGGAAGCACACCACACTCAGAAGGGGTTACACCTCTGTTAAAACTTGTTACTGTACACTTTTATGGGGATAAACACACACTGCGTTTCACTTAGGAAGCTCCACTTCAATTAACAAAGCTTCCTGCTGATGGAATCAGAGTTAAAAAAAGAGAACCAATAATTCTGCAGAATAACCTGAGTTAGTTACTGTTTTTCTGGTGTTGTGATAAGGCTCCATGACCAAGGCAACTTAAAGAAGAAAGAGTTTACTTGGGGCTTATAGTTTCAGAGGGTTAGAGTCCATAATCACCATGGCAGTGAGTGTGGCCGTAGGCAGGCAGGCTTGGCAGTGGAGTGGTAGCTGAGAGCTTTTATCTTGAGACATAACCATAAAGCGGATCAAAGAACACTGAAAATAGTGTGAGCTTTTGAAAAATCAACTCCCACCCCCAGGGACATACCTTCTCCAACAGACCACATCTCCTAGTCTTTCCAACCAGTTCCAGCTACTGGGGAATTTGGAACTTAGGAGCCCAGGGGTGGTGGTGCTGGTGGTGGTGGTGGATGTATTCTCATTCAAACAACCACACAACTCATTTGTAATTTTAGCATTGAGATTAGGTAGGGATTGGGTAGACTCTATAAGGAAACACTGCAGTCATCTACCATCTGTTTAATGCTTGCTATTTACTAAGCACTCTGCTAAGAACTTTGCATGTAAAATACACGCATCATAGATGTGATTACCTGCATTCACTCTGTGGCTGATGGAGCTAGGATTCGTAGTAGTGAAGTCATTTGCCTGCATTCATGCTGCTAGTTAGTAGATGAGTGAGATTCGAATAAGCATCTCTGCCCTGCAGCTACTGATTTTTACCCACTAAGATAGATAGACTGCTTTCTTGGTCTCACTCTAAATAGATGAGTCAGAAGCCAAGTTGCATAACTTGTGAAGAACTTTTTATTTGAGAGATAGAATAACTATGTAATAAAGCCAATCATCTTCGAAAATAATGGGTAATTTCCCATCTTAAAAATAACAAATATTGGGCCGGGTATGGTGGCGCACACCTTTAATGTCAGCACTCGTGAGACTGAGGCAAAGAGATCTCTTTGAATTCATGGACAGCCTGGTCTACAAAGTGAGTTCCAGGACAGCCTGGTCTACAAAGTGAGTTCCAGGACAGCCAGGGCTACACAGAGAAACCCTGTATCAAAAAACAAAAAAAATCAAAAAAGGAAGGAAGGAAGTAGGACTGGGGAAATGGCTCAGAGGTTAAGAGCACTGGCTACTCTTTCAGAGGACCTGGGTTCGATTCCTAGCACCCACATGGCAGCTCACAACTATCTGTGACTACAGCTCCAGGGGATCCAATACACAGACATACATTCAGGCAAAGCACTAATGTACATAAAAAATTTTTAAATAAAATTCAATAAAAAAAAAAAAAAAAGACAAGTAGAGAGCTGGTAAGATGTCTCAGCTTTTAAGGGTGCTTGACAAGCCAGGCATGATGCCATATGCTGACAAACCTAGTACTTAGGAGGCCGAGTAGAAGAACTGAGTTTGAAGACAGCTTGGGCTACAAAGTGATATTCCATCTAAACAAATAAATAAATGACAAGGGCTGAGGATAGAGCTGCATTGGTAGGATGTCTGCTTAGCATTCATAAAGCCCCAGGTTCAATCCCAAGCACAGCATAAAGCCAAGTATGGTAGCACTCGGCATGTGGAGGCTCAAAATCGAGTCTCCCTCTAGAGCAGCAGGTTTTGAGCATAGATTTTCCCAAGAAGTCAGCTGGGTTTCTTACCTTATACAAGACAGTTTCCTAAAGCTGATACACACCTTGAGAAAGCAAGCGGAGGCCAAGCAGACACATCCTTTCACTGCTCTCCTGTGTTGCAAAGGAAAGGTTTCCTAAGACTCAGGCCCATGGTGCAAAAATCTACAGAGCATCTCAGAGATGCAGTTTATATAGTTGGTCCTGGTGACGCCACCTTAACTGAAGACGTGTCAGGCACTGGTAAAGCCTCGGTGTGGAGGCTCTTGTTGGGTTTAGTTACACCACTGTCATGGGAGGAACATGGTGAGTAGAAGCAGGATATTTTGGCTGTGTTTGGGTTCCTCTGAAATGAGATATATTCTAAGATATGATGCCAGGGATAACTGTGTCTTTGGTTTAATAACCGTGACTTTCTGTACTGTGTCCTTTGTAAGAAGCCAGCAAATGCACTGTTTCCTGGGCTCTGCAGACCATTACAACAAATTACTGAACCTAAGAAAGGAGTTGTGAAAACAGCTTCGATTTACAACCAGCTGGTCTCCAGAAGCTCTGGGGGTTGGGCGCTGGAGGTGGGAGTAGTCTTCTGAGACTGAGCCCTTAAATTGTGGGATTTAATACTAACTCCAGGTAGTCACCATCAGACACAATATTAAGGTATCATCTTGCATCTTGAAAGTGCAAAAAATGGTTGCTGGTACTGGAAAACAGCCCATAGAAAGTGAGCCATGTTTTTATACTTTATTAAACATGTATTTAGATTTAGTCTTTTGGCCAAATGTGGATGTGTTGTTGATTTTTTTTAAATTTCTTTTGAGAAGGTTCTCATGTATCCCAGGCTGGCCTTGCACGCTCAGCCTCACACAAGTATGTCCATGCACAGGCAAACAGATCTATACATAACACACACACACACACACATAACACAGAGAGAGAGAGAGAGAGAGAGAGAGAGAGAGAGAGAGAGAGAGAGAGAGAGACACTAACGATAATAAGTAAACACAACATATCAAATGGAAACAACCAAATACATCCAGAAGGTGGGGCAGTCTATAAGACATCAAATTTGTTCTGAAGGAAAAACTACAATACAGAAAGATTTTGAAAGGGAAGTGAAAGCCATGAGGGCCACAAAAAGGTTTAAACAAAGCACGGATGTGGATGTATCCGGAATGTGCTGCAGATGGCACACACAGGATATCCGGGGAAACTGTGAGTCAGCCAGCAGCACATATGACCAAGGATGTAATCTGTTATGTAACTCCGAATCATCCCTGGCAGAATGCCACCTTTGTGTGGTTTTGTATAAATATGCCCCTGAGACCCAAGGCCATTGCCTGCACAGGAGTAAAGAACGTTGCATCTCATCTGCCCCTGGCTTTCCATCTTTCTTTCATTCACCCCTACTCATTCCCTGGACCCTGGCTTCAGAACTGGGGCCTCACAGCAGGGGACAGGGAGAGGCCAGTGATATTTTTTGTTAAAAATTTTTTGGGAAAAAAAAATGTGTGAACCCCACCCCAGTGGTCACAACAATAAATGTCTTCCCCCCCCCTTTTTTTTTCTCACCACCATGCCTTGACCTGACTTTCTGTTGTCCCATAACTATAAATATTTCATGAAACCATTTCTATGTGAGGATGTATTATTTAGGTCAGTTTGAATCTGTGTTCCTGAACAACTGTCATTCATAGTCGACTCAAGAATAAACTATCTCTTGCTCCATGTGTACTGAAAGCATTTTGCATGGACTTAATTCTACTACAAAATGTTCAAACATACATAGAAACATACATAGAAAAAACATACATAAAAAAAAAAAAGACAAATGAGTGTTTAGTATAAATAGTCCTATAACTCTGTCTGCTTTGCCTGGTGAAGTAGCCAAGGCTATTCTTGCACTCAGGCTCTTCATCCATGGGACTACAGTCCTGCACTGCCACACCCAACTAATTCTAAAGGGTCTATCCCACACTGGTTGAGATAATCAGAATCTTCTTCAAGCTGATCATGGTGTGTGTCACTTTAATTCCATCACTCTAGATAGAACCAGTTGGATCTCTGTGAGTTCAAGACCAATCCTGGCTACATTGAGGCTTCCAGGCTAGCCAAGGCTACATAGTGAAACCATGTCTCAAGAAAAAAAAAAAAAAAATCAAATTGAATTGTTTTGTTTTGTTCTTATTTGGGGGTAGGCATGAAATGGCTAATTTCCATTCCTTTGAACTTGACAGGTAAGTTTTTTGTTTTTGTTTGGAGGGGTGGTTGTTTGTTTGGGTTTGGTTTGTTGAGACAGGGTCTCATTGACTGACCTCCATTTTGCTGTGAAGTCGAGGATAGTCTTGAACTTCTGATCATCACATCTCTACCCCACCACCCCAGTGCTGTTTTATGTGGTGCTGGGCATCAAACCCAGGCCCCCAAGTATGTTAGGCAAGTACCCAACCAACTAAGTTGCATCACGAACTCCCTGGTAACTCTTCCTATGGCTTTTTGCTGCAGAGGCAATGGCCCTCCTTTATAACAGTTTTTGACAGGCTTCCTGGGAGCTAGCTGGATGACTGCCTTTGAGAAGGGGGCTCTCTTTGCAAGTCAGATGATTTTCAATGAGTTGCTTAACAGAACTGCAAGATTTTACTGAGTCGCAAGCTGATAACTCATGAAAAGCAATTTTCAACAACGATGACTCTGATTTTCAGAAAATAACTCAGCATTCCAAGAATTGATCTGCAATGCTATAACAAAACTCCTTCCATTTTTACCCACATGTTTATGTAATCAAGTTTTCTCAGTGCTTATTTCTCTAAAGATGAAAAATAGGAATAAAACTGATGGTGAACTCTCATTCTAGCGATATAGTGCAACTGAGACACAGATGCATGACTTCATTAGGAAGCACCACAGGGCTATTAAGAAATGCCTTCCATTTGTTTTTTATTTTGCTTTGGTAATTACCCATCAAAATGTAATATATTGATGTTAATTTGATTGACTGTGGATTTACTATTGGCAGAAGGATAGCCCAGTACAGAACTACTTTTAAAATACTAGGAGCTCAATGGGGCCTGGTCTTGTACCTCAGTTGTAAAGCACTTGCATGGTACAAGCAGTCTGCAACAGGCCTGAAATTCAGTATGTAACCCAGGATAGGCTCAGAGTCAAGGGAGTCCTCCTGCCTCAGCATGCCAAGAGCTGGGCTTGAGGACATGAGCCACCTTGCCTGCCTATCCCAGAAATTTATCTACTTGTTTGTTTGAACCTGAATCTGTATTCCTGGACAGATTACACACACACACACACACACACACACACACACACATCTGTGTATTTGTGTTTGTGTGTGTGTGTGTAGATAGATAGGTAGATAGATAGATAGATAGATAGATAGATAGACAGACAGACAGACAGACAGACAGACAGACAGACAGACAGAGGGGCATATAGACAGGGTCTCACTAGGTCTAGTTGGCCTATAACTTTCCATGTAGAAAAAGCTTGCTTTAAACTCATGGAGATCTGCCTGCTTCTGCTTTCCAAGTGCTGGGATCAAGGCATGTATCACTATGTCTGGCCTAAGAAATGTCTGAGATAAACGTCTTAACATATGTCAATGTCAGTGGGGGTGCATCAAGTGCCACCAGCAGCCTAAGGAGTCCTTCACCCTCCGGGAACCTCAACTGAGTAGAGCTACATGGAGCCTTGACTTGGACACGAAACAGAGTTTCGAGCAAGCCAGTTTGAGGCAGAGTTAGAGGTTTATTAGTAAAAAAGAAAAGTTCTACATGGATTTAAGCATGGAGGTCTGTAGTAGATGTAGACATGTTTTTGTTTTGATCCAAAGCGGGGGATGTGAGGGTGTGCAGTGTTTGTCCCCTGGAAGCAGACTTGTGAGAGGACGCATGGTGTTTGTCTGCTGGGAGAGGAACTGCTGCTTGTGGGAGAATGGTCTATGTCAACTCATAAACATCCCAGTACAGACTCTGAGAATATGTATGTATGTATGTATGTACGTATGTACATATGTGTGTATGTGTGCCTGTACATATGTATGTGTGCATGTTTGTGTGTATGTATGTGTGTGTATGTATGTTACGTACATATGTATGTATGTATGTTATGTTATGTTATGTATAAGCCCAAAACCAGAGGCTTGGCTTTTTGGCTTTTTTGTTTATGTATCATTTTGCTGTTCGTTGCTCCGCTTCAAGAGCTGCTCCTAGAGAGAAACGCTCCAGAGAATGTTTTGAGGTTCTGGCTTCCAGCTGCTGCTCCAGTTTCCAGCTGCTGCTCCAGTTTCCAGCTGCTGCTCTAGTTTCCAGCTGCTGCTCCAGGTTCCAGCTGCTGCTCCAGGTTCCAGCTGCTGTGGTTTCTGTCACTTTTGTTGAATTGCTGCTTTGCCGTTTATGGGTCTGCTGGAATCCTGACAAGGAAGAGTGTAACACCTCCAAGGAGCTGAGTCTCCTGTCCCCATTAATCTCTTTTCTCTCCTGTCTAGGGTAAGTAGGTTGGAAGGGAGGTATAGGCATTAAAGAACCCCAAATAGAGTAGGTTTGTAGAAGTTCAAAACCTACAGAGGTTTGCAGAAAGAAAGGAGCTGAGGGAAAAGTAGATGTGCATACCACGTGCATGAGTGGCGCTGACGCATCTCAGCAGCAGTCATAAGCGGAGATCCGAGGCTTTGGGAACGTCAGTGCTCAAATGTCGTTTCTAAGAGACCCTCCTCCCCTCTTCTGTCTTCCCTTTTACACAGTGAGATCATGGGGTGACACTAGCTGTGCCTTGGATACAACAGAATTTTTCTGATAAGATAAAGCCATGGGTCACAAGGGTTGTACAAGGGGGTTAAGACTTGTCCCTGGATAACACTGAGGTTTCTTGTAACCGCCCCAGAAAATGGCCCTTTAAAGGTGGGAATGGAGAACAGCATTTTACATCTAAGCCTTAAAGCATGACTCATTGCTGAGTGACTTCTCCTGTGACATAATAAATAGAATCGAGGCAAATTTATAAAAAGGCAGGCTCATTGGTGTGCAGCACTTGGGAGGGCTCGTGGATCCTGCAGGAGGAGGTCAGTGAAGTCCCAAGGCCAGGCTTGGGACTCCTTAAAGGGAAGTGGAAGGGGGCTTGTGACAGGATGGTGAGGTGCTGGGGTTGTAGCCTTATTTGGTGAGTTCAGGGCCCTGTAGGTAGGCCTTAGGTCCAGTGGTCACTTTCGAATCCTAAACTAGGATCTGGCTTTGTCCACTGTTTTGCTCCTGATCAGAGAAGAAGGACAGGGACCTCTTGGCCCAAGCCATCTTGTCTTTGTCCTAAAACCTCTGATTCTAACAATTGCTATTTTAGTTTTGTTTTGTGTGTATGAAAGAGAAAGGGAAAGAATGTGTGCACGAGTGTGGAGGTCAGAAGACAGCTTAATGGAGTCAGCTCTTTCTTGCCATCTTTATGTACTTTCCAGGATGCAACTTCAGTCATCAAACTTGTACAAATATCTTTATCCCTAAGCTACCTTGCTGGCCTTATTATAATATGCTTATTTGAAGACACACACACACACACACACATATATACACATACACACACACATATGGCCACAGTGGCACACACCTTTAATTTTAGCACTCTGGAACCACAGGCAGGTAGATCTGTGTGATTTTGAGGTCATCCTGGTCTATAGAGCACATTTCAGGCCAGCCAGAGCAACGTAATGAGACTCTGTCTCAAAGAGAGAAAAGGGGAAAACTCCAGGAGGAAAACATTTGTTTAGCTTACACTTTCAGACTACAGCTCATCAGTGAGGGATGTCAAGACAGGAAGGCAAGCAGGAACCTGAAACAGAAGTCACGGCGTTGGGCTGCTGCACGATGGCTTCCTCAGAGCCGGTGCCGCATGCTCAGTTGGCTTCCTTAGACAGGCCAGGCCCGCCTACCTGGGAGCTGGTGCCACCCACAGTGGGCTAGGCCCTCCTACCTCAACTCCCCAAGATTGCGCTGAAAGGTCATTCTGCTCTGGGCAGCCCATCAATAGAGACTCACTTCTCAGGTGACTCTAAGATGGGTCAAGTTGACAGTTAAAGTTAACTAGGACAATGAGAGGAAGAGCCTAGACTCAAAAGGATATAAACAGTAAGCCTCTATCTATATGGTTTGGTGAAAAAAGCAAAACTATAGGAGCAGAAAGCACTGCTTGTTATAGGCTTGGGCTAAGGAAGCAATGATGATAGAGACAGGAGTAAGTATTGAAAATCCTGTGTTTGTTCCTAGTCCTCACTCTACTACCATGAGAATTTATCAAAATTCATGGGAATGGGACTCACACTAATATCAGTGAGCTGGGGAAGCTATATCCTTTCCTAAGCTTTTTGTTTGGTTGGCTTTTGTTGTTGTTATTGTTTTTTTTTTTTTTTTTTTCAGGACAGGGTTTCTCTGTGTAGCCTTGGCTGTCCTGGACTTGCTTTGTAGACCAGGCTGGCCTCAAACTCAGAGAAAGATCCACCTGCATCTGCCTTCCCGAGTGCTGGGATTATAGGAGTACACCACCACACCTGGCTCCCTAAACTATTTCTTAACAACCAAGGCTCTACGTTTAATGGATTTTATTATTCAACTCTGTGGCTTTCTTCATACAGCTTATCAATTTTATCTATCTTTAATCTCTTAGCTGTGTTCTTGGTAGCTGTGACATTTGAGTCTGCCTACTTGGCTTATTCATTGCACAAGAATCTGTGGGCAAGAAGAGACTGAGGGTATCTCTAGGATAAGAAATGGCTCTCTCAGGATTGGTTTCCATGAGGTGTTGTGTATTCAGTTTGCAAGAATTTTTTTCTAGGAACCACTGTTCAGGTGATAGGAAGTCGGCCGGGAAGCAGAAGCCAGGCCTTGTTTGGTTGCCCTGGCAACTCTGGCTCTTTTCTGGAGATCATTCTCATCCAGCCACTGTTCTATGTCTGGATGAGTCTTGTAGTCCAAGCCCTCCCATTTGAGTGAGGGAACGAATGGCTTCTTTAGGGAGATCTGTGATATGTGATGGCTTGACTGACAAGCTTTTCTAGAAGCTTATGCTGGGAGAGGTCTGAGGAGGGTAAGCTACGGTGGTATTGTTAGGGCAGACAGACCCTTTCCCATGACCTCCAAAGCACTGTCATAAACACAACCACAGACAAGCCAACATGGCATCTGCTACTTACCAACTATCAACTTAGATACGGCAAGTTTCAGAGGCAAAGAGGTCACTACATTACATATGCAGGTGGACGCCACGCCCTTTCGCTCTTTCCCCTAAGTCTTCTCTGGCCTCAATGATGGAGAAGAAAAGAACATTCCTTGCTGCTTGTCAAATCCATTAAGCCAAGGTGCAGAAAGTGACACTGTAAGCATGAAGTTTTCAGCAGGATTAGAGCAGATTTAATAATCACAACTAAGCAAAGTGTTATGAGGCCAGAGAAATGGCCCAGCCCTTAAAGGCTAGGCTCAACCCGAAAAGCAGAGCATTATGGTACCATTCTGAGGTTTTCCATGGTGTCTGTGGTAGTTTAATAAGAATAACCCCTATAGACTCATATATTTGAATGCTTAGTCATCATGGCGTGGTGTTATTTGAAAGGATTAGAAAGAGATATGGGCTTATTGGAGGAAGTGTGTCACTAGGGGTGGGCTTTGAGGTTTCAAAGGCCCACACCAGGTCCCCCTCTATGGATCAGGATGTAGCTTTCTACTTCTCCGGCAGCACACCTGGCTATTGTCATGCTCCCCACCATAATGATAATAGATTAGCCTCTGAAACTGTAAGCAAATCACAATTAAATGCTTTCTTCTGTAAGAGTTGCCTTGGTCATGGTGTCTCCTCAGAGCAATAGAGTAGTGACTAAGACAGTCACTAAAGGACAAGAAAAAATGATTTGAAACTTACAGGTGATGCTTGTGTAAATTTAAAAACCTTTCATAGGGTCAACAAGATGACTTGGTGAGTAAAGGCACTTACTACTAAGGCTGATGACCTAAGTTTGATCCCCAGAACCTGGATGAGATAACTGAGTCGTGCAATTTATCATCTGACCTCTACATGTGAGGCATAGTGATTGTGCATGCACGTGCGCGCACACACACACACACACACACACACACACACACACACTGATTAACTAATTTATTAATGTAATTTAAAATATTAGAGAGTCAGTATGGTGGTCCAGTCCAATAATCTCAGCATCTGGAAAGTGGAGGTTGGTGAATCTGGAGTTCAGTGACAGCCTTGGCTATATAAAGATGTTACCTTCTACCTAAGACCCTTTTGAAAAAAGAGAGAAAGGAAAAAAGGAAAGAAAGAAAGAAAAAAAAAGAAGAAGAAGAGGAAGAAGATTTTCTGGATGGAGTTTTAGCTCAATCGGTAGAGCACTTGCCAAGCACTGAGCAGACTAACACACATCTATAATTCCAGTATTCCAGACTTCGAGAATGGGAAGGTGAAGGCAGAAGGATCAAAAGTTAAAGATGACCCTCATTCAGCCTAGCATACATGAGATCATGTCCAGGAAAGAAGAAGAAGAAGAGAGAAAAGAGGAAGAAAAGGAGAGAGACCAGCCTGAAAGAATTGTGAGTGGAAGTGGGAAATGGCAGTAGGAAATAAAGTAGTTATAAAGATGTCATAATAAAGCTCATTAATTTGTATGGTAATTTTAAAAACTAATAAAAAAAGAAAATTCTCACAATAAAAAATGAAATTGTGCACCCCTCAAATTTACATATACATTAAAATATTAATTATCTCTATATGATTGTTCATGCAAAAACTACAGCTTTCACCTCAAAAAGAATCAAAGAGAGTTCATCTGGAGTTGAGTTTGAGAGGCCATATACTGGGAACAGACTCAGGTTGCCATGCTCCGCTGTGGACGTGATTATGCATGATTTTCATTAGTTACAGAAGGAAGAAATCAGCGTGTTCACCAATAGATTGCTGAGGGCCACAGGTAGGTGGTTACAACAAAGCAAAGAAATCTCTTCTACAGGTCTCAGAAGCTATCTGATGACGTGCTTGGCTTTTTTTTTCCAATATGCTAAGAATACATTTTGAAGATTTCAATAGTCACAAAAATGTTAAGCTACACACAGATGAGCAATGACCAGCTCAAAGAGACTAAAAATAGCTATCTTTATAGCCAAGGCTGTCCTTGAACTTCTGGTTCTCCTGCCTCAAGTGTCAGGGTTACAGGTGTACATATCATGCCCACTTGTCATTTATTTGCATTCTACATTGTTAAAAAAAGTATTCTTAGGATGTATGTAGGGGAGCACACCTTTAATCCCAGCACTAGGGAGGCAGAGGCTGACAGATGTCCATGAGTTGGAGGCCAGCCTGGTCCACTTAGTGAGTTTTAGTTCTTGCTCTTTCTAGAATATCTTTCAGTATTTCTTTCAAAAAGTTTATATGTGAACTAATCATGGTGGCATTCTCAGGCTTGTAAGGCAATCCTCAAATGCTTAAGTGAGTTTGAGGCCAACCTGGGATACTCAAAACCCTGTCATAAAAAGATCAAAACACACACACACACACACACACACTGTCATAGCTAATCTTCTCAATTTAACACACCTCTGGTGTGTCTATAAGGACATTTCCAAAAAGGTTTAACTGAAGAGAGAAAATCCAATCTGGGTGTGGGAAAATCCAGTCTGAGCTGTGGCCCATAATGAAGGAGAAAGAGGAAACTAACTGAATCCCAGCGTCCACCCCTCTGCTCTTAGACTGGACAGCAGGCTTCTCAAGCCTTCCCTAGCCTCATGAACTCATCCTCAAACGGTGAGCCCGAAGAGTTCATACCCTACTGTCAGTAGTCTGGCAAGTGTGTAGATACTACATTTAAAAAATACTCCCCTAGCATGCGTGAAGACCTGGTTCTAGCCCCCAGAGCAGCAGAAGCCAGGCACTGCAGCACAGGTTGGTAATCCCAGTATCTGCAAGGTGGAGGAAGCCAGATCAGAAGTTGGAGAACATCTTCAGCTGCACAGTTGGCTGGAGGTGAGCCTGGGTGGGGCACATGAGACAGAGAGGGAGCGAGGGGGAGGGAGAGGGGAAGGTGGGTGGTCAGGGAGAAAGAAAAAGAAAGTTATTTCTATTGAAAACCTTTCAAGCATTCTTTTCTTTTCAAATTCTTACCAGTACTGTCCCAAAACCTGACATTCTAATCTCCATGTTTCTGTAATGACTTATTTACTATTTCTCTGCAGAGATTAATTCTTATTTCCCTTGTCAGTTGTGCTGGTTTTCTGGTTGAACAAATTTAAATAAAGTAGGATGTGTGTCCTGTCACTTCTTTGACTCACTTTTCTAGGCCTTCAGTGGAGGGCCTTGTGTCAGAGGTCTGAGGACAGCTGTTTCCTTAACATCTATGCAACAGCAAGAATGCAGGGAAGCCGGGTTAGCAGGTGTGACATCATGTGGAATTCACTGGGGCAAGCCAAAGTCCTCCATATTGCTGTCATCTGTTGCTGTGTGACACTGTTCAGAGTGTTAGTTACAGAAAGCAATAATGGTTTCACTACTGGCATAGCTTGGTAGACCAGCCACTCCCATGGTAAGTCAGCAACTTGCATCTCGGGTAGCTTAAATGGTCAGGAAGAGAAAGTGTCTCTTGTAACCCAGGCTGGCCTCAAGTTTGCCATACACAGAAGGATGTCTTTGGACTCCTGTTCTCACCTTTGCCTTCCAAGTGCTGGCATGTATGTGCCTGAGTGGGGCATATCATACAAGCGGAAGTCTGAGGGTTTCATTGTGAATTCTAATATTGTCTTCCAATTTATGGGTCCCAGGGTTTGAGCTTGAGCTGTCTGGCATGGTAACTGTTGCCTTTATCTGCTGAGCCATCTCTCTGGCCCTGGAAATAATTCTAAACAGTCCACAAGATAACAGCATATTTAAAGAAGAAATAATGCCTTTTTATTATAATTCTTCTCTCTCTCTCTCTCTCTCTCTCTCTCTCTCTCTCTCTCTCTCTCTCTCTCTCTTCCTCTCTTTCTCTCTGTCTCTCTCTTTCTTCCTCTCTTCCTCTCTGTCTCTGTGTCTCTATCTCTGTCTCTGTCTGTCTGTCTCTCTCTTTCTCTCTCTCTGTCTGTCTCTCTCTGTCTCTGTCTCTCTCTCTCTCTCTCTCTCTCTGTGTGTGTGTCTCTGTCTCTGTCTCTGTCTCTCTCTCTGTCTCTCTCTCTCTCTCTCTCTCTCTCTCTCTCTCTCTCTCTCTCTCTCTCTCTCTCTCTCTCTCACACACACACACACACACACACACACACACACACATACACACAGTAGGGAGGGGCTTAAAGAAGCAACTATTACTGTCATGAGATTTTCCACAGTGCCCGTGTAGCCCTTCTGTTACATGATATTTGCATATTGAGCCATCCAGTCACTCCATAAAGGATGAATCTGCACTTGGTAGGTCTCATCCTTTGCAGTCAATGCATATTGAATACACTAGAGATATTAAAAGGTACATGTATGAGCCGGAGGACTAGTGTCCTAAGAGCTGTTCAGAGGAAGCAGTTCAGAGAAGCAACTCAGAACGTAGCAACTGAAACCCTGTATCTAGAGGTTTCAGAGGAATAAGACAAAGAATAAGTAGAACATAATTAAATCTACAAGAGATGCGTGTGGCTGGGTTGGGGTGTGGCTCCATCGATAGGGTACTTGCCTAGGATGTGAAGTCCTGGGTTTGATTTCCGTCACTCGGGAAAACAAAATGGCAGTTCATGGCTATAATTTCAGCAATCTGGGTGTGCAGGAAGGAATCCAAGGCCATCTGTGTTGTGTGGGATGCTATTTAAAAATGGGAAACAAAGCATACGTGGTCAACAAGAAATGCCAGGAGTGATATCACACACTTTAACCCCAGCACTAGATAGACAGAGGCAGAAGGATCTCTGGGATCTCTGGGAGTTCGAGCCCAGCCAGGGGTACATAGTGAGATACTGTCTTTAATATTGATGATGGTGGTAGTGGTGTGATGGTGATGGAGATTATAACTCATTGCCACTACTGTTAAAAATAAATGTTTTCTGATCTCTTTAATGTAACAGAAAACTGATTTTGCTTTGTTTTTGTTATTGGTGGTAGCATTACTGAGACAGTGTTTCCAACTCATAAGCCTTCTACCTCAACCTCCAAAGGGCTGGCTTGCAGGTGCACAAATCCCATCTAGTTATTTTTTTATTTTATTTTATTTATTTATTGCTTTTCAAGACAGGGTTTCTCTGTGTAGCCTTGGCTGTCCTTGACTCACTTTGTAGACCAGGCTGGCCTTGAATTTACAGCAATCCACCTGACTCTGCCTCCCGAGTGCTGGGATTAAAGGCATGTGCTACCACATCTAGCTAAAAGCAAATTTTTAATTTATTATAATTTCTTCAGCTTACATCCCAATTGTTATTCCCTCGCTTGCTTGTATCTTCCTGTTCCCATCCTCCTTCCCTCTTCTGCCCTATTCCCCTCCCCTAGACCTCTGACAGAAGGTAGCCTCCTCCCCACCATACGACCACAGCCTATCAGATCTCATCAGGGTAGCCTCTGTGTGCACACCGGGCCTCCCTATTAAGAGGTTAGTAATCAAATCGGAGGCACCCAAGTTCATGTCAGAGGCAGTTCCCGCTCCCCCAACAGCCTTGGAGGATGAACTGTCCATTGGTTATATCTGAACAGGGGGTCTAGTTTCACTGCATGCATTGTCCTTGCTTGGTGCAACAGTTTGTGCAGGCCCCCCTGGGTCAAGATCCACCAGCCTTGATGGTCTCCTTGCGGAGCTCCTGAACCCTCTGAGTCCTTCCATCCCCTTCTTCTTCCATACAACTCTCATCACAGCAAGTCCCAGCATCTGTCCAAATCCCCCTCTGGATGGACTCTCTCAGAGGGCATCTATGTTGGGCTAGTATCCACTTAAAAGTGATTATATACCATGCATGTCTTTCTGAATCTGCGTTACCTCACTCAGGATGACCATTTCTAGTTCCATCTATTTGCCTGCAAATTTCAAGATTTCCTTGGTTTATTTATTTATTTATTTTTGGTGTTGTTGCTGTTTGTTTGGTTGGTTGGTTGGTTGGTTTTTTGAGACAGGGTTTCTCTTGTAGTTCTGGCTGTCCTGGACTCCCTTTGTAGACCAGGCTGGCCTCAAACTCACAAAGACCTGCCTGCCTCTGCCTTCCAAGAGCTGGGATTAAAGGCATGCACCATCACACCTGGATGAATTTCCTTGGTTTTAATAGCTGAGTAGTATTCCATTGTGTAAATGTACCACAGTTTCCTTATCCATTCTTCAGTTGAGGGATATCTAGGTTGTTTCTAGATTCTGGCTATTACAAATAAGGCTGCTATGAACATAGTTGAGCAAATGTCCTAGTTGTATGGTGGAGCATCTTTCAGGTATATGCCCAGGAGTGATAGAGCTGGGTCTTGAGGTAGCACTATTCCCAATTTTCTGAGAAAGTGCCAGATTTATTTCCAAAGTGGTTGTACAATTTTGCACTCCTATCAATAAAGGAGGAGTGTTCCCCTTTCTCCACATCTTTACCAGCATGTGCTGTTACCTGAATTTTTGATCTTAGCCATTCTGGTAGGTGTAAGATGGAATATGGAATCTCAGAGTCATTTTGATTTGCATTTCCCTGATATCTAAGGATATTGAGCGTTTCTTTAGGTGTTTCTAAGCCATTCTATGTTCCACTGTTGAGAATTCTCTGTTTAGCTATGTACCCCATTTTTTTAATTGGATAATTTGTTTTGGTGGTGTTTATTTTCTTGAGTTCTTTATATATTTTGGATATTAACCTTTTGTCAGATGTAGCATTGGTAAAGATTTTTCCCAGTCTGTAGGCTGTTGTTTTTGTTCTGTTGACAGTGTCCTTTCCCTTACAAAAGTTTTTCAGTTTCATGAGGTCCCATGTATTAATTGTTGATCTTAGAACCTGAGCTATTGGCATTCTGTGTAGGAAGTTGTCTTCTATGCCAATGAGTTTAAGACTCTTCCCCACTTTTTAGTGTGTCTGTTTTATGTTGAGGTCTTTAATCCACTTGGACTTTAATTTTGTGAAAGGTAATAAATACGGATCTATATCTAGCTTTTAAAATTGTCTTTTTTTCTTCAGTATCCTACCCTGTAAGATCTGGCCCTCCTTGTCCTCCTCAGAGAAAACCACTTTGAACAAATAAAATTCTTCATGCTTAAACAATCTTTTACTTTCATCCCAGAGAACAAAAAAGAAAACTGAAGCAAACAAAGACAGCCAGGAGGTCACTGGAAGTGTTTCACACTGGGCAGAGCTTGAGCATATAATAGCCTTAAAGTCCCACCTCCACATCACACTCTAACAAGGCCACGCCTCTTCAATAAGTCTGGATCTCTTAATGGTGCCATTCCACATGGGCTAATCATTCAGTCTATGAATCTATGGTGGTCAAACGTATTCAAAACACCATGGGTGTTTTTCCTCCATGTGTGATTGTGCACTGCCTGCATGCAGTACCTACTGGGACCAAAAGAGGACATCATACCCCCTTGGAGCTAGAGTTATGGATGGTTATGGATTGCCATGTGGGTGGTGAGAATCAAACCTAGTCCTTTGGAGGAGCAACCAGACCACTTCTGTAGCCCTATAACTCTAATTTTAGTTGAGAAATGTCCCCGGAGCTATTGCAGGATATTTTATCACACTGTGAACCCCTAGGTTGTGTACCAGAAAAACCAGTTTCTAGTTGTGGTGTGGCTCATCCCTAGCACACATCTTTAATCCAAGAGCTTTCTGTAACCAGGATTAAATGAAGTCAACCATAGGTCAAGAGGCAGAGCAAGCAACCAGTTGACAGGATGTAAACATAGAAAAAAAGCCCTAGAGAGTGAGAGGAAGTCTGGAGGACAGATAGAGTCATACAGGAAGTAAAAAGAAGGGGCATTCAGTTTGAAGGGTTTTAAAGACAGCATGGAGAATGAGAAGGGGTTTCTGGGACATGGGCTGAGTAGGAAGATCAACTGGGCTTTCTCTGCCTCTCTGAGCTTTCACCCCAGCATCTGGCTCTGAAGTCTTTATTGCTAAAATCCAAATGCTTAAAAACATCACAGAGCAAATCAATGAAAGAATGCAAAAACTAGGGCAAATAAGAAAAGAAAGGGAAGGAAGAGGAAGTGGCAGGAAGGTAAATGGAAAGACAGATTACAAACAGCAATGTTTACAAAGCGCTGTGCACAGAAAGCCCTCAGGCCCCTGCAGCATGACCTTGCTGTTCCTCCCCATCCAGAGCTTTGTTTTTATTCAGATTTGGCCATGCCATTTGCCTTCGTCAACGGGTAGTTCATCCCAAATGTAAGGCATGCAGAGACCTCAAAAGCGCTGCAGGTCAGGTTCTCCCGCATCTGTGATTATTTTCAAACCCGGTGCCTGTGTGAAGAAACGCAGGTGTCCTCTTGGAAACGCTGACGCTGACGGGACAGAGAGAAGCCAGCGTGCACTGAGGCCTCCTAACCCAACTGCGGCAGGAGAAGTCATGGTGTCGTGAGAAGGAAGCAGAGGAAAGAAAAGCCAGTCTTCATTCCCGAGTGTTGTTTGCCTTTTCCTCTGGGAGACTCAGGAAACATCAGACACCACTGATGAAGCCAAAATTGCCTAGACAGGCAGCCTCGTATTTTGCTAAAGGCATTTCAAACAGATGTCAAAGACAATAAGGAAGTTGTGATTACTGCAGGCCAAAATGATTTACAACCTTGACTGTTTACCGCTACCTCCTTGTTCTTAAATCTAAACAATACCCCTCATAAAGCCACCTTACAACTTTGTTTACAAAAGAAAATTCTTTAAACCTTGTAGTGATTTGCACCCTGTAAACAAAGTAACTTAGAAAGCCCCAAGGTCTGGGCTGGGGAGAGGAATAGTCTGTAAAATGTTAGCCGTGGAGAGCTAGCAAATGCGAAGAATCCATGGGAGAGAACAGACATGGTGGCACATGCCTGTAATCCTAGTGCCAAGATAGTGGACACAAGATCCCAAGAGCTAAAAATAAAATAAAATTAAAAAAAAAAAAAAAAAAAAAAAAAAAAAAAGATGCCAAGAGTTTGTGAGCCTGACAGTATGGACAAATCAGTGAGCTCCAACATCAATGAGAGACCTTGTCTTTAAAAATGAGAGGAAGCCAGGCATGGTATTATAAGCCTTTAATTATACACTCAGGAGGCAGAGGCAGGTGGATCTCTGAGTGCAGGGCTAGCCTGGTCTACAGAGCAAGATCTAGGATAGCCAGGGCTACACAGAGAAACCTTGTCTCAAAAACAAAAACAAAAAAACAATAAACGAATAAGTGAGTGAATCAATGAATGCACGTCAAAGAAAGACATCAGTATCTGGCTTCCATATCTGCACATATGTGCATATGTGTGCCTATGCACATACATGCAGATCCAATGCACGCCTTATTATATATACTAGGTTAAAAGGCAGCCAACAAGATAAATCAAAGGTGGAAATTGAAAACTGGCTCCACAAAGTTGTCCTGTGACCTTCATGTACCACTGGGGCACATGTGTCCCACACACCTACATGCGTAAACATACCAACGGTAATAATTAATGATTTTTTGTTGTTGTTGTTTTTTGTTTGTTTTTCGAGACAAGGTCTCTCTATGTAATAGCCTTGGCTGTCCTGGACTCACTTTGTAGACCAGGCTGGCCTCAAACTCATAGAGATCCTCCTGCCTCTGCCTCCCGAGTGCTGGGATTAAAGGCGTGTGCCACCACCACCCGGCTAATTAATGTTTTTATTTACTAACTTTTATTTTATTTGTATTGGCATTTTGGCTGCACCTATGTATACGTCACTCATGCAGTACCTGGGGATGCCAGAAGAGGGCATTTGAACCCCCTGGAACTGGAGCTACTAGTACTTACACGCTTCCATGTGGGTGCTGGGAACCCAGCCTGCATCCTCTGCAAGAGCAGTGTGCACTCTCACCCACTAATTTGTTGGCTTTGAGCTTTTACAAACCTACTTTATTTGGGGTTCTTTAATGCCTACACCTCCCTTCCAACCCACCTACCCTAGATAGGAGAGAAAGGAGGTTAATGGGGACAGGAGAAGTAGAGCTTTTTAGACTCAGTTCATTGGGGCGATTCCACTCTTCATCATCAGGATTTCGGCAGACTTGATTAAACAGGAACTGCAGCAGCTAGAACCGGAACCTCAAACTGTTCTCTGAAGAGTTCCTTTCTAGGAGCATCTTGAAGTGGAGTGATGAACAACCAAACAGTAGGAAGCGATGCCAAAACCCGAAAGCCAATATAATATATATATATATATATATATCCTCTCAGAGTTCAGACTAGGGTGTTTATCAGTTGGCAAAGACCACACCCTGGTGTTTCCAGTGGGCAAACACCGCACACCCTCACACAAGTATGTTTCATGTTCCACAATTGGGATAAAAAACAAAAACATGTTTACATCCAGTACACGGATTTATCTTTCCAACTTCAATAGTATATTTTTAAGGATTTTTTTTATGAGAGTCTAGAAGATTAAATGTTTACAAATAGGAAAGGAGTAAGTGTAGATGCTTTGACGGTAGACATGGCTCATCACATGTGAAATATTGTACCCAGAGTCTTAGTGCAAACCCACTGCTGCTCCGGCAGTAGATGAGTAACATGAAAGATAGAGAGAAATGACTTATTCAACAGAACTACATTTGGAAAGACACATGAAGGTGTCAGTGACTCCAAATCTGTCACTGGGGTACGGGGATGGGCAACATGCTTAAGAAAAAACTGAGGTAACAGGCAGAGGTCCGTATGGCTAAGCAGTCCTGGTCAAAGCGTGGTCTGGATAATCCTGGCTTTAATTCTGGTCTGTAGGGTGCAAAGAAGCTGTTTTCACTGTCATCACTTGAGGGCATCTATCTGGTATCCACAAGATCATCACTTCTGCTACTGGCTTGCTCCCTGCAAGATAATCACCCTGATGTGGAAGAGCAGGGCAGGGTTAGCCTGTACTCTCATGCGTTGCTGGTCCCAGAATCCAAGGTGATTGTAGGTGAGAGACACTGAGTGACAACTGTGTCTTCCCTTTAGCCTTGAAAGGGAATGAGATAATTTAGGATTTTATACACTAAAAGCCCATGGGCACAAGAAATCTAAAAAGATCAGAAAATAGCATGTCAAGTCAAAAATAGGGAAAGCAACTCAATAATTCACTTACTCATTTTAAAGTTTTTATATAGGTAATAAGATAAATACACAAGTGATTGAAAAGGGACAATGGACTCCATTTATCTTCCTTTTCCTGGTTAAACATAATGTTAGAATTTGATTTATTTCTATATTGTTCCTTAATGATGTTTTTCCCTAACCATGTCCCAAGCTGAAGGTCAACTTGTTTTTTCCGTTTTTGTTTTGTTTTGTTTTGTTTTACTCTATAATCTTATTTTTCCTCTATAATCTTGTGATTTACAAATTGTAAATTGTTTCCACTATTCTAAGAATTGACTGACTATAAACCGTTTCCTGATACATTCCAGTTACTGTCTAGCCATAAACTCATAACATGTACCTTTCCCATGATCATAAAAAAAAAAACTATAAAATTTCACAGGTTGAACTGTGGAATATGACTATGTCTCAGAAGACCAAAGTAAATAAATAATAAGTCAATAAGTCCTAAACAAAGAGACTTGATTCTATTGTCCTTAAGCAAAAGGAATCATGCACTTAGGTTAATGGTTCCACAGTATAGAGTATGGGGCAAAAGATGGCTCACCAGGTAAAGATGCTGGCTACACTACCTGACACCATGGTGCAAGGTGAGACTGACTTCCTGAAGTTGTCCTTTGACCTTTACATGAGGACTATGGAATGTGTTTACTTCTTCCTATCCTACACACACACACAAAAGACATTTTTTGTAATTATTATTTATTTATTTATTTGGTTTTTTGCTTTTCAAGACAGGGTATCTGTGTGTAGGCCTGGCTGTCCTGGACTCACTTTGTAGACCAGGCTGGCCTTGAACTCACAGATATCCACTTGCATCTGCCTCCCAGGTGTTGGGATTAAGAGTGTGTCACCCCCTCCTCCCCAGCTTGTGTGTGTGTGATTTTTTTTTGGTTTTTTGCGACAGTGTTTCTCTGTGTAGCCTTGGCCATCCTGGACTCACTTTGTAGACCAGGCTGGCCTCGAACTCACAGCGATCTGCCTGCCTCTGCCTCCCGAGTGCTGGGATTAAAGGCGTGCACCACCACGCCCGGCTGTGTGTGTGATTTTTAAGATTTATTTAATTTTCAAATTATGTGTGTTCTGTCTATGTAAGGGCATGTATACTAAAGAACATGTGCTTGCAGAAGACAAAAAAGGGCTTAAGGCTGGAGTTAAAGGAAGCAGTAAGCCATCCAGTTTTTAGCAATCCACACCAAAATCAAAAACAAAAACAAAAAACTGAATACAGGTCCTCTGAAAAAGCAGCCAATGCCACTAAACCATCCCTATAGCTCCCAGAATTCTGTTTTGTATAGGCCACCATTTCCAACTTATGAATCTACTTCTGCATATTTCTAAAGTATATATTTCTAGGAACCTCAGTCCACAATGTGAAGAAGCCTAGATTGCTGGAAGATGGATAGCCACTTCAAGTAAAACGAGCCCAATGTCTACATTTATTAAAATTGATTCACTTACTCCAAGATTAGGTTGGAAACAACGCAGCCACATGTACCATCCTCCTCATTACACTTGAAGACCCTGTGGAAAGACAAATTGGGACTTCCAAGACAGGAAGGAATCACGTTGAACCAGCAGGGAAGTGGGTGTAGAAATCAGAGGAAATGTAGAAGAGACTTAGAGCAGAAGACAGCTAGGCTCATAGAGAGAATAAAAGCCGTAGAGATGGACCACAGTGAGAAGGATGGAAGATGGGACAGAAGCAGAGCACGCACTGCCTTGTAAGTACATAAAAATGGACTTTGTTTGGGGCTGCTCATTTTTTTCAAAATCAAACTTTAAAGACTATTTTTTTTAAAACCAAAAAACCAAATAGCCAACATTGTGTACACATAAAGAAATCAATACGGATCCTAATATTACCTTCCTAGAGAACTGTTTAGCTATGAAAATCAAAGGATAAAAAATTTGTATGCTCTCTAACCCAGACAGTCCACTTGACTCTAGGAAACCCCCACAACTGTACACAAACATTCCTTTTTAAACATTCTTCTTTCTTCTTTCATTATCTTTGATAATAGTAAGGGACTAGAAGCAGCAAAAACAGCAAATGGCAGTCGATTAGTGAAATAATTATATTAACAGGTGATGGTTGACTCATTAAAAATTATATGTTTGGGGTTTTGTTAAATGGGCTGACTGTTTTGGCTGAATGTATGTCTGTGTACCATGTGTGTTTCTGGTGCCAGAAGAGGTCATAAAAGAACATCAGATGTCCGGGAAGGCAGTTTCAGACAGTTTTGAGCTGTCATGTGGGTGGTGGAATCGAACCCAGGTCCTGTGAAAGAGAAACCAGTGTGGTCCCAACTGCTGAGCCAGCTCGCCAGCATTCTTCATTAAAATTATTATTGAAGTTTATATATCAAATGGGTGAGGTTTCAAAGTAGCACACTCAATAAATCTCAATTTTGTAAGAATAAAATTGTATCTATTTTTAGAGAATTAAAGGACTAGAAAAAATAAAGAGCCAAAAATTAACAAATGAACCAGTGAGGTGGCTTAGCAGGAAATGGCACCTGACACCAGGCCCACTGATCTGAGTTTGATCCGAAGGACCCACCTGGTAGAAAGAGAGACTCGATTCCCATGGACTGTCTTCTGACTTCCACTCAGGGGCTGTGCCATGAACCACACCCACCCCATCCCACACACACAAACAAATAATGTTTTTCTTAAGGTAGCAACGCTTGTATTTTCAAATGTAGTTAAATGTTTTCAAGCAGAAAATTATCTGAGGAAGTGTTCTTCATTTTCTAAAGATCTTAAAGCTTATACTTCAACATTCAACAGAAACTTTATCTGTGGATCAAAAAATACTGTACAGAGAATAAACTATTTGTATGAACGGATTGTTATATGCAAAGATTAGCATAAGAAACAGTGTCAGTCAAAATACAGACAATGTACACAATATAAATTCAGCTCTGTTAGCAGGCTACACTAAAATAATTAGAAGAACATATACTTGCCAAAAATAATGGAAGTCAGAGTCTAGAGTTGAGAAAAATGCCAAGCGAAAATGGAAACATTGTCAAATATACCCCTCTCTGTTCAGGGTATGACACAGATGGTTGGAGATGAAGAAAGGCAGGTCATCCATCCATGTGAGTCTCAGGAGACTACAACAGATAGTCTAAGCTTCTGCCCTCCTATCATAAGAAAACACATCTAGTTAAGGAGATGGCTTTAACCTCAGCCACCCTGATGTTCTGATGTTCATAGATGGGCCTGCCTCACAGCCTTCTCCTTGGGGTCCAGTGAGGGCCATCTAATCAGCTACTCTGCTCTCAAGTTATTTTCTCATTGAAGCATTTTCTTTTGGAAGGAGGACAAAAGCCCAGAGAAACTTAGCAGATTCAGGAAACTCCTAAAGGTTACAAGATACACAAGGCCCCTTCCCCCACCCCAAATTTAGAAAATTAGAAGCAGTGAGTGGTTGCTGAGAAGACTCAGACCAACTAAGCCATCTGGAAGGGACACTCTCCAACCTACTGAGCTGCATGCAAGCTGTGCAATCTGTCCCATGTTCCTAGCTTTTGTGAGGTGTCACTCATGCTTGAATGTGTAATAGACCCCAGACCTTAGTAGACCCCCAGGCCTTAGCACAAATAACCCAATGATGGAAGGACATTTAGACCATAGAACTCAGCAGGTAGATGGTACCACCTGCCAAAATGAAAAGAAAGACCTAATCCTTCAAAGTCAATATATAATTCTGGGAAAGATGTACTAACTGTTAATCCTACTTAGCAAGACGAAAGACCATTACTCATATTAAAGCCAACTAGGCAAGCTTTATTTTACTGTGCACAGGACTGACTCTCTAAAGTAGGATTTGAGAGAACAGCATAGGTAAACTTTTCAAGCCTCCTTTTATAGGAGAAAAATGTACAGATTAGGGGTTTCCAAGAGATTTTGTTAACATAAGTACTTGACAAGCAAAGTACAAAGCAGACAGCAGGCAAGATCACTTGACAACACATCTTGACAAGACATCTCAAGATCCCTTGGCCAATATCTTATCTTATCAGGGCAGAGTTCGGAGTGCAATAAAATTCTACAGGTGTACGGCTCCCATGGACCAGCACAGGGAGCCAGTGAAGAGGAGAAAAGTGTTGGTGGATCTGCAGTCAGGAGAATTGAGCAGGCAATGAAAAACTAGTTGAGGGAAACCAACCATTGGTGAACAGCTAGCATAGGAACTAGCTGTTGAAGAGAGATTGAGGAACAGAGGGGAAAAAATACTAGCCCAGGCATATGCAGTATAAACTGAAAAGTATTATAGCCCAGGCAAACTTTACTTTTCTGTATCTCTGACTCTTTGGCCAACATCAGTACTTCATTTAAAGTGAAGTTCAATTTTTTTCATTATAGATTAAATCATAATTTTTCTCATCTTTTGCACTCAATAGGACATTTAAAAATCAACAAAGCAAATGAGCAATTTAACAAAGAAATACAAACAGTTCTGTATAAGCTATAATAAAGCACACAGCAAAAATCAATCATTTTCCAAGCAATGGTCAATATGACCTGATTATTATTTCTTAAACAATACTCAAGAAAGTTTAATCATAAATGTCCAGGACTAAAGCCATTGTGTTTACATGATTGTCATAGCAACATATCTTGAGTTAAATGTTCTCTAACAAAGAAAAACCTTGACTTACTCCCAGTCCCAAACAACAGGTGTGCTATCTAAGCCTAGGCTAACTGCCAAGCGGTCCTCTATTATAAAATCTGTAAAGCATGACGTTCCAAGCCCACCTTCTATTGCTCTCAAAGAAGATTCTAAAGAAACTTTTCTACAGATAACAATATCTAGGCAGGTACTGTTATATTAAGATCCTGACTTTCTTTCAAACAGTTTCTGCTTGGTTTCTCACAGTCAGAGCAAAAACTCTATCATTGTCTCAAGACTTTGGCCAAATACCTTCCTTCAACATTCTCTGTGAGTAAAAGTTTTCCAGTGTATATTTCATTAGGGCTGAGAAATAAAAAGAGAAAGACAGTTTTAGGAGAAAAAGTAGATTTCAAAGTAGTTTTAAGGCAAAACTACACCTGAACCATACATAATGTTTAAGGGCAGTAGTGATCAGCCAGAGATCTTTGGAACTTTGTCAAGCAAAGTCTCAACAGCGATTCTGAATGTCTGGAAATCATGCTGGCCAGTTGGAGGTCTCTGGAACTTTGTCAAGCAAAGCCTCTACAACTTGTCCTTATATCTCTGACATGTCAAACTCCAGGATTAAGGCATGTCAACTTATATTTTGCATTAAATAGAAATAAACTTATTTTGACCTTGAAATAGATAGCTTCTAACTTTAAGATAGAGTATGGCTGGTCCATTGTAACCATTTTAGATTCTATAGTTCTACTTCTGGCTAACTGTTCTTGTTAACTGAAGTATATCAACTCAAGATATGGTTTTTGTACTTAAAAATTCACTCTGAGAAAGTACTACACTGGGATCCTCAAGTGTTGTCACCCAGTGTAGTCACCAGCCAGCTAACAAAGACTTTCTTTTCTTTTCTTTTCTTTTTTAACAAAGACTTTCTATTGGCTTAAACCCTTGTCCAAGTAGTCTTCTCTGGTGTATACCCCACAACAGAGTGGGCTTTAGTGATGCTGCGATCTTCAGGTTCTTTTTGCTCCTATAAATAACCCTTCACCATATTCCTATAAGAAAGCCCAATAACACTGATTGGTTCACCATGTTGGACTTTGGTGGTATCCTTACTTTGGTCTGCCATGGCCTCTCTATTTTGAGTATGTAGATGTGTGTTTCATCTCCCCAGGAAATGTATTGTCACACAACAGTTATGTTCCTCAAATTTTTTCTTTTTTCTTTTTATTTTTTGAGAGAGGTTCTCATATAGCCCAGGCTGGCTTTGAAATCACTGTGCTAAAATAACCTTAAACTCCTGAACTTCTTATCTCTACCTCCCTACTACTGAGAGTATAGTCAGATACCACCTTCAGTTTTATGTAATCCTGGGGATCAAATCCAGGTTGTTGGTCTTTTTTTTTTTTTTTAATACTAAGCAAGATTTTTTTTTTACCAAGTAAGCCACATCTTTAATCCCAAGTTGCATTCAAAGCATTTCAGTTTATATCTGTTGATTATTAATACTATCTACCTTGTTTGTAGGAGAAAAAATTGCAATGAGTAATGGTTAATGCAGAGTGTTATAAACTGTCAATTTCCTGACAATAAGTGGCTGTTGCTGTGGTACTTGGCCATAAACCAAACAAAACAAAAATACCAGATATTTATATCACCACCTTCAAAGCTCAGATAATATAAGGAAAAAGGTGGCTAAAATAATGTAGACATTATTCCAGATATAGTGGCACACACCTGTAATCCTAGAAACATGGGAGGCTAGGGTAGGATTGATATTTGTGAGTTCAGGGCCAGCCTCCTGGGGTTCAGGCTCTCCTGTATTGATGTGGTCAGTTGATACTTAGATCCTGCTGAAAGAAAGAAAGGAAGAAGGAAAGGAAGAAAAAGAAAGAAAGATTGGAGGAAAGGGTAGAATATTGTATAGCTGTTTTCTCTGAATTAAATAAAGTACTTCCTTCTTGGAGGGAGGAAGAAGGCCCATAGATTCAGGAAGTGAATGAAACTTACAATATTCAGGAAGTTCCTGAAAGTTTCAAGACTCACAAGTCCTCTCCTTTATATAAGCAGAGCAATTGCTGAGAAGACTGGCTTACTGAGCTGCCTGCTAATTGTGCACAGAGCCCCAGGATGCAGTTTTTATGAGTTTTCCTTGTTTAGAATGAGATTTTTTATTTATTTATTTATTTTTGGTCTGTAGCTGATCGATCATGAGTCACCCATGCTCTAGTAAGTAATCCCTCACCTATGTTTTAATAAGTAACCCCAATAAACTCACCAATTCTCTAAGAAAGACTTTCAAGGAATCATTTCTTTGTTCTGCCATTGGTGTTCCATCTGAGGCAAACAGACATGTGTTCACCTCAGGAAAATGTATGTGGCAGACACTCATCTGTTTGGAAACAATTTAGCCTGCCTTGAATTGCTGAGACTAGCATTTCAGTTTTAATCACTTTTTATGGTATTTCTAGGTAATTCAAAGTGAAAACGCTTGGAATTGTATCACGTTCTTCTAGTATGGTACCCAGGAAGCAGATATAGGGGGATTAGCAGCCATCCTCAGCTACAGAGTAAGCTCAAGGTCAGCTTGAGAGGATAAGATGTGAAGTGAAAATTTTTAAGCCACTTGAGATACACAACACACACACATACACACACGCGCGCACACACACACAAGGAAGCACTCATACATATACTTAAATTAAAATTTAAAATTTAAAAAGAAACCTATGAAGTGCCAGCAAAACGGCACTGTAGGTAAGGCATTTTACCTTCAACCCTGAAGACCTAAGTTCTATGCCTGGAATCCACATGATTGACGCAGAAGACCAGATCCATCAATTTGTCCTTTGATCTACACATGCACACTATGGTGCACATACACATAAATAAGTAAATGTGGAAATAGGTAAATATTTTAAAAGAAAAACAAACTCAATAAGTAATACACTTAAAATGGCAAGCACATTACTTTTTTTTAAAAGTCTTTGGAAAAAAATTACCTCTGTAAATTACATTCCTAAATAGTCCAAGGGCAGGTATATTGTGTTATTAAAGAAATTATCAAGGGCTAGGAGGTGTTAAAGACAGTTACTACCATGCCTAATGATCTCTCTTCCATCTCTGACATTCACATGGTAAAAGGAGAAACTTAACTCCAAAGGGTTGTTCTATGACCTCCACACATGTGCCTCATGCACACACACACACACACACACACACACACACACACACACACACACACGAAGGAAAGAGAGACAGACAGACACAGTGAGAAATTACTGTGCTTCTAAGAGCTTTGAAAAAACAACAGAACTGATTTTATTCTCTCTATTTTATTTAATATCTGTTTTCTAACTTTGTGCGGTGACTATGTAATTACTTTCAAAGACAGAAAGATTAATGTTATTAATTTTCATATCTCATTACCAGTTTTATGACTTTATTTTTAAAATACCAAATATAAAAATCCCAGGAGGCTGGTGTCCCTGGGGTTCAGTGCTAGAACAAATAATAAAGACAATTTGGCAGTCAACAGTTGCCCAGAGCATGAATTTGGGGGGAAAAAAAAGAATCTCAGAAGCACAGAATTCTAAAGAATTGAATATTTTAATATAAAACAAAAGGGCAAAGAAGATGTCTCTTTGGTACTAGGAAAGACTCTGTGTAACACGGTCCATCTGAATGCTCAGAAAGCAGGTGACTGTGGCCAGCTGTGCTTTCCAAAGATGGCCACATCATCTTCTACCTTGCGTTCCTTTTACAATGTGACCTTGACATCTTTCCCAGGATTACATGGGTTGTGCCTTCTTCTCCTTTCTGCTGGGATGATCTCTGGCTCATTGGTCAAGTGGGCAACATCCAATTCAAGATGTGTAAGTGATGCTTGACTTTCCAGGCTGGATTGGAAAAGGCTTTGTACTTCCTGCTCTTCCCACTGGAATATAAGACTTTGTAAGTTCTGAGGTGTTGCGGTTAATTTAGAAATGTGGCCTAATGAATATTTATTATCAGTCTAATTATTATTACTGAGGTTTTTTTCTAACCAGCTATTAATCAATAAAAACATAGACACCTGTTATATTTCAAAATAGCCTTGCTTCACCTGGAGCAGGGCAGACATTAATAGGCTGAACTACCTTCTGTATCTCTCTGCCCCAAATCCATGCTATCGGCTTCTAATAATTTCTATCAAGCCCATTCATAATCCCAAATACTTGCTAATGTTCTTCATCTGAGCCAAATCCTCCATCCACGCCAGCCATGTGCTTCTCACTCCACCTCACCCATGGCAGCCTCCTTCCTTCTTTTTCTCCTTCATCCTCTTCTGGTCTCTGACTGCTTCCCTTCCCAAGAACCTCGCTGTCCCACAAGCCAGGGGATTGTTAGCCATGCCTATCCCATTTGTCCTGCCCAGGTATATTGGTTTTTTTTTTTTAAAGGATTTATTTATTTATCATATACACACAGTGTTTTGCTTAGAAGAGGGCACCAGATCTCATCATAGATGGTTGTAAGCCACCATGTGGTTGCTGGGAATTGAACTCAGGACCTTCGGAAGAGCAGGCAGCACTCTTAACCTCTGAGCCACCTCTCCAGGCCCTATATTGGTTTTTTTATTGGTCAAACAGAAAAAAAAAATTTAGGTAAAGTTACAAACATTTTGGGGTCTGCAAGTCTGCTCATTTGAGCAGCAACCAGACCAAACCCCAACACTGAGGCCCAAACTAGCTCAATTGTCATCTTACAAAGTGAGGCATTGAGAGTAGGAATTAAGGGAGTTTCCAGTAGTTTCAGCTTCTGTTCCCTACTGATCCAGTTCCAGCACTGGGAGTATTTCCACGAGGGAGTGGGGATCAAACCCACACTGTTGAGCTTGTCCTATGCACAAAACCATGTCTTAAAATAGTTCCCTTTTATCTATTTTTAAAGGTGTATATTTTATTTTTATTTTATTTTATTATGTGTGTGTGTGTGTGTTGCCTGTATGTGTGTGTGTACCATGCACAGTGTCTGGTGCCCTTAAAGTCTAGAAGAGGATGTCAGATCTCCTAGATGGTTGTGAGAGCTACCGTGTAGGTGCTGGGAACAAAACCCAGGTTTTTATGAAAGAGCAGCAAATGCTCTTAACTGTGGAGTCATTTCTCTAACCCCAATGCTGAAGGTTTTATGAAGTGTGGTTATATCATCTGTGTTCCTTTTTTGTTAAGAGCTTGTTTTGTTTGTTTGGGGCCGGGGCGGGGAGTGTATATTTGTTTTGATATAGGCTTTTCCGTAGGTCAGGTTAACCTTAACTTGGTATGTAGCTGAGCATGACCTTGAACTCCCGTAACTCCTGTTTCTTCCACCTAAACTCTGGGATCTGAGGTCTGCAGCACATCTGGCTTTTCATGTCCTCACACTGGCTGGGGCTTGCCACAGGCTCCTACCCTTCTTCACAGAATAATAAACAAGGGTTTACCTTGTGGGTTCTAATTCCTGAAGAAAGGCATTCCAGGATTATAGAACGTGGATAAATACCTCAGTGGGACAACATATTTACAACTGCCACAAGAAACAGGATTTGGGGAGGGTTGGGTGTTTGTTTTTTGGCATGCTGGAAGCTGCCTCTATTCAATCTAGAACTCATGTATACTAACCAAGTATTGTACAATGGAGCTGCGTCCCCCAGGCCTTCAAGGAGCTTAAAGGGAATAAAGTTACTGCCAAGCCAAAGCCCCAGCTATCACCAGCAGCTAGAGACTGGTTCAGTTTCCCAACACGGCTGAGATACTGGTGGGATAGTGGCTAGCTAGCACAGCTCCTGCTCCAGCTCTGCTCTGTTACTATAACAACGCCAGACCCAAAAACAATCTGAGAGAGGAAATGGTTTATTTGACCTATGCTTGGAGGTCACAGTCTATCACTGAAGAAAGTTGGCTAGGAAACCAAACAGGAGATTGAAAGCAAGCCCCAAAGTTTAATCCCCAGCACCAAAAATCAAAAGACTGGGGCTGGAGAAAGCTACAGAGACAATGACTAGAGAACACTGACTGAGGCTGCTGTAAGTGACTGACTGTGCAAAGGAAGAAAGGGGTTTTTTAAAGTGGCAGACAGCTGTGACTGCAGCTCAGTGGTGAGCCGACAACATGGCCGCTCCACAATATGGTTAAAGTGAAGGCTGTTATTATAGATATGAGAGAGATAACGGCCAAAAGCATCAAGAAGAGAGAAAGTAGTAGACTGAACATGGCAGCAGACTGGACAGGCCAGAAACCAATCATGAACAGAGCAGAGAGAGAGGGAAACAGGGTGAAGTAAAGCTCAGGGCGTTGTGGGGTATCCACCAGAGAAGACTGATAGGATGTCGTTATTGGCTGGCCAACTATACTGGGTGTTTAGGAGCCCAGTGTAGTCCCAAGCCTTTCTCAGGGTGAGCTGTTCAGCACAAAAATCATATCCTGGCTTGGCATACTTCAGTTAACAAGAGTAGTTAGCCAGAAGTGGAACTATAGACACCAAAAAGCGAGCGTAGGTGGGAGGGAGGGAAAAGCGGGGACTTGAACAACAGCAAAAATGTCAGTACGCATCTACCAGCTGCCAAGAGGGAGGTAGGAAGTGTACCTAACATTCTTGGCGATCCAAACAAGGACATGCTCTAGAAGGATACTGCACACATCAGTTGCAGGCTGGGAGCACAGCTCAGTGAAGAAATGCTTGTCCAGGATGCACGAAACCCTGGGGCAAGTCTGCAGTACCACATAAACAGGTGCTGGTACAGACCGCCTCTAACACCACCTGGAAAGGCAGAGACAAGAGAGCCAGAAATTCCAGGTCATATAAAGCGATTTTTGAGACCAGCTGGGCTACTTGAGACCCTGTCTCAGTAGAAAATATCATTTGCCTTCTGTTAGCCACCTGGAAGAGGCTAACTTTTTAAAATTAATTAATATCAATAAAGATTAATTTAATTGAACTAGGGACAAAGACCCCTGTAGTCTGAGCTGCCAGGGAAATGGAGGCAGGATGATCTCTCTGAGGCCAGAAGTTCAAGGCCAGCTTCAGAAACATAGAATGGGTCGATTTTAAGAAGGCTCCGTGGGTCAAGGGGCCTGCCATCAAAACTACCAACTGAGCTTGAACACTGGATGCCAGCAGCACAGTAAAGAGACCAAAATGGCCGTTCTGTGGGTGGAAAAGAAAGTTTATTCCAAACTGCCAAGGCTGTCTCTCAGGAAAGCTAATTCAAGAATTAGAAGGCAAGTGGGTATCTGGGAGAAGAGGAAGCTGTGGTGTATAACAAGTTCTTGTGAGAAGGGGTGAAGGAGGCGGAGGCTGGCTAGCACGGGTCTTGAAATGCTGAGAGACCTCACGGGCATACGTTAGTAGGAAGGCTGCATCTTCCTTTGGCCAACGCTAGGGAATCAATTTCCCACGTTCCTCTCTCACAACCAGAAATCCTCCCACCGTCCATATTGATCGAGATGCTTGATATATGGACGTCTTTTGGAGTTTGGGGAACTGGGGCTTCTTTTGGACTGGACGTAAGTCATCTCTTGGAAGTTGCCCTCTGACCTCTGCATACATTGCCACAGCACCCACGCGCATATGCACACTAACTAACTAAATATAATTAAAACAATCAAATAAATATAGTAAAAACCCTGTCTCAAAAAACCAGTTAGGAGCTGGAGAGATGGCTCAACACTTGCTGCTCTTCCAGAAGACCTAGGTTCGATTCCCAGCACCCCATGGTGGCTCACATCTATCAATATGTGCTACCAATTCCAAGGGAATCCTACGTTTTCTTCTAGCCAACACGGGCACTGTGCACACATGTGGTGCAGGCAAAACACCCAGTCACATAAAATTAAAACATATTAAAAAGAAGTTAGGCACACTGGCTTTCATCTGTAATTCCAGCACTCAAAAGCGAAAGGCAGAAGGATTGGCATGAATTTAAGGTCAACCTGAACTACATATTGAGAGCCAAGCCATCTAAAGCTACGCAGTCTCAAAAATAAAGATAGTTAATCATTAGTATACAGGGGGTGAAGTCCAGTTCCATAGCTTGTGTAAGGCCCTGGGCTCAATGCCAGAACCTTGAAAAAAGAAATGCTTCTCTTGAGAAATAAAGTAAATATAAAGGGCTCAGGACTTAGCGGATTCAAAAATAAAATTTCTTTGCAAATTTCTCAGATCTTCAAAACATATAATTATATTTTTCAGTTATTTCCTTATATAATATTTTATAAAGTAGCTTTTTGTAAAATGGGTAAAAATTTATTTATTTTATTATTAATAGTTCCTTAAAAAAAAAAAAAAAGTAAGCCTGGCATGGTGGTAACACATGCCTTTGATCTGGGAGGAAGAAGTGGATTTCTGTGAGTTCATGAGCCTGATCTACACAATAAATTTAAGGTCTAGTGTACAGAGGGAGACTTTGTTTCAAAAACAAGACAAAAGGGTTTTTTGTTTTGGTTTATGTGTTTGTTTATGTGTTTGTTTTTAAGTTTCTTTAGGGGGACATGTTGACTCACACCTTTAATCCCAGCAATTGGGAAGCAAAGGCAGGAGGATCTCTGTAAATTGGAGGCCCTCCTGGTCTACAGAGCAAGACCAGAACAGCCAGGGATAAAACTGTCTCAACCCTCCAAAAGTTTTCTTTATTGGGGTGTGTGTGTGCATGTGTGTGTGTCTGTGTGTCTGTGTGTCTATCTCTGTGTGTCTGTCTGCCTGTGTCTGTGTATCTGTCTCTGTGTTTCTGTGTGCCTGTGTCTATGTGTCTGTGTGTCTGTCTGCCTGTGTCTGTGTGTCTGTCTCTGTGTATCTGTGTGCCTGTGTCTGTGTATCTGTGTCTGTGCCTGTGTGCCTGTGTGTCTGTGTGCCTGTGTGTCTGTGTGTCTGTCTCTGTGTGTTTGTGTGCCTGTGTCTGTGTATCTGTGTCTGTGCCTGTGTGCCTGTGTGTCTGTGTGTCTGTGTGCCTGTGTGTCTGTCTCTGTGTATCTGTGTGCCTGTGTCTGTGTATCTGTGTCTGTGCCTGTGCCTGTGTGCCTGTGTGTCTGTGTGCCTGTGTGTCTGTGTGTCTGTCTCTGTGTGTTTGTGTGCCTGTGTCTGTGTGTCTGTCTGCCTGTGTCTGTGTCTGTGCACCTGTATGTGCACCACACCACACTGTGGGTGTCAGTTCCCCTGGAGCTGGAGTTGCTGTGCAAGGTCAGCAAGTGCTCTTAACCCATCTCTCTAGCCCTAAAGCAAGGCTTTTAACACATGCTTAGGGATGTGGTTTCCATAGTTTCTATCCATGTCCCCCCAGCCCAGTAAGACGTCTTCTTTTAAAGTTCCTCAGGAGGATGGAGGGATCTAGGGCAGGAGAGCGAAGCAAGGGGGGGGGGGGGAAGGGTGGCAGGGGATGCACATTGCACCACAAGGAAATGGAATGTCCCTTTATGTTACCAAACTAGGTCAGAAGATCCTATTTGCATTTGTCTTTTGGCATGGCTGGTGCCTGAAAACAGTCTGAGGGAGACTTTTGCAGAACAGTGGCCCAGTTAATATATGAACTGAGAAACTGCTGTGTGGGGTACAAAGGGCTGGTTAGTACTTGACCTTGAGATGTGACAGTTGACAAGCTGCCTGACCATGACAGGATAGAGAGGCTGGCTATGTTCTTGTCAGCCCGCCCTGTGTGGGTCTTAGTTACCTGGAAGCCCTGTGCCCTGCCTGGGTGAGGGTCTGTTCGTTTGTTTCCTTGCTTAATGATAAGGCATCTTCTAGTCCAAGATGGCCTCCAGGCTCACCTCAAATTCCAAATTCTCTTCCTTCCAGCTCGGAAGGGCTGAGATTTCAGGTATGCACTGACACAGCTGGTTTGTGGGATGTTCAGGAATGGAACCCAAGGATTTTCACAAGCTAAGACAAGCATGCTACCAAGTGAGCCACATCCCTAGCCCCTCCCTGCCAATGTAAAACACGGCAATTAACTAACAGAATCTTCTTTGTTTTATTTATTTTTTCATTTTTTCTCTTCTCTGCTTTCTTAAGGTAGCCCAAATTCATCCTATATATCACTCATTACTCAAATCCTTTCTTCTCCTGCCATGGTCATTCTTTGCAGGTGTGTGTCATCCCATATACTCACTTTTTAAACATTTTTTAAAATTTTTTAAATTATATTACTTTATATATATGAGTGTTTTGCCTGCATGTATATCTGTGCACTACATTGTGTGCACGCAGAAGCCAGAAGAAGGTGATGTGATAACTGAGACCATGGAAATTACAGACACCCATGAGCTGCCAGGAGGAACCAACCCTGGCACCTCTTCCAGAACAACAAGTATTCTTAACTGATGAGCCATCTCTCCAGGCCCTTAGATGAGTGTTTTATCACAGTCTGTTATTCATCTTTGTTTTTTTGGTTTGGTTTGGAGTTTTGTTGTTTCATTTTTGAGAGACAGGTCCTGGAATTCATTATGTAAACCAGGCTGGCCTTGAACTCACAGAGATCTGCCACCCTCTGCCTCACAAACGCTGGGACTAAAGGCGTGCGCCACCACACCCAGCCTTTATCCTTGCAATTTTTTTTTTTAATCCTTGTAATTTTTAATAATGACTTTGAAAAACCAGAAGCTTTTCACTTTAGTGGGGTTTAATGTATTGCCTTTTCTTCCCCCTTATAATTGCAATGCTTTTGTTTCCTAGGAAATACCTGCTCAGTCCACAGTCCACAAAGTTTTTCTCTGTGTGTTTTTATGGAGGTGGGTGTTGTTTTTAGAAAGTACAGGCTGAGCTTCTTGTCTTTGCCTATCTGTGACAAATTGTTTCAACAATTAGATTTTTTGCTGCTTTTTTTTTTTTTGTAGGGTTTGTTCAGTTTTTGACACTGGTTCTGACGTAGCCAAGTTCTCATCCTCTGTCCCCAGAGATGTCCCCCACCTCTGCATCAGCACCTGTAGTTCAGCAGCACTTGTTGAAAAATCCATTCTTTCTCCTTAACTGGCACTATTTCTCAAAGTTCGTATTTTGTTTCATTGATCTGTTTTCTTTCTTCCCTCCTTTCTATTTTTTATAGTGGGCTGGAAGACTATTGGAAAAAGAAATCCACCAGGGACTCTGGCTAGTCTTGCTGTAACACTGTGATACAACAAGACAAATGAACCCACACACCTGGTGGTTTGAATAACAAAGGGTACCCGAGTGGCACAACTTGGGAAAGATTGGGAAGTGTGGCTTTTCTGAAGCACATGGAAGTGTGTCACTGGAGGTGGGCTTTGAGGTTACAAAAGCCCTAGCCAGGCCCAGTGGCCCTCCTACTGCTACCTGTGGATCCAGAGGTAGAATTCTCAGCTACCTCTCCAGCCCTGTGTCTGCCTGGGTGATGTCATGATCCTGGCCATGATTGTAACAGGCTAAACCTTTGAAACCATAAGCAGTCACCAATTAAATGCTTTCTTTTGTAAGAGAGCCATGGTCATGGTGTCTCTTCACAGCAACAGAACAAACACCTCGACCAAACTTTCGGTAGCACTGAGTTTGAGAAACCCTGAAGGCACTGACCTGTCAAAGGGTCAGAGTGACCCCATTCTCAGATATGTAGCCCATTTTGCTGAATGGCCCTTGCCCTAGTTTCACCTCAGTTACAGGAAAAACCACAAGGCCTGAGCTAGCAGATAAGAATAAGACAAACCTATTTGGAATGTTAAAAATCAACCCTGAACTTAAACAGATATCCTACTGTTGAGACTGCCACACTAAATTCTTTCCCAATCTCCCCTTCACATATGTTTTGTGTGTTTTTGTTTTTTGTTTGTTTGTTTGTTTTGCTTTAAAAGAAATCTCCGCACTCCCTACAAGGTCACAGTGTCAGCTCCCCAGGCATTTAGACATAGACGTGCTCCCCATAGTGGATAGGGTTGCTTCTGGTTTACTTCTGACTTCAATGGTCTTGTCCTCATGATTTGCACAAGCCCAGACCCCAACATTTTGGGGGCTCATCTGGGATTGTGCAGTCTGAGTAGGAGAGACCCCAATTCTCTGGCAACTTTGTTCTTTTGGTCCCAACTGGTTGGTAAGTTTTTCTCTGGTTTCTGTTCTTGGTGTCCCGGCAAACTGCAGCTTGATAGAGAACAGGAGAATGCACTCTTGTTTTGAGGAACAGGAGGCTCTCAGCCCTTCCTCTGGCCGTTGGTTTGTTCATTTGAGACCCTTCGGAACCAGAACAGGTCCACCCATTTCTGGAGGACCATCAAGCAGCATTCACCCTTTTGTGGTGGCTGATCTTCTGTCTCAGAACTTTCATTTTCTCATTGTCCTGTTTACTGTCAGTCTTCTTTTTGTTTTAATTACTGAGTTAGTTCCAACCATGGGTCAAACCTCATCACATTCTCAGACCCCTTTGGAACCTGTCCTTTTTTACTTCCAGGACTTCAAAGATGATGCAGCTGTCTCTGCTGCCTGCATCAAACAGGGTGGATCACACCTTTCTGTTCACTTGAATGGCCAGCCTTCTGAGTTGGCTGGCTTCCTGAAGCTCCTTCAATTGTAGGCTGATTCTTAAGTGCGACATGTTATCTTCAGCCATCCCAATCATCTGGATAAAGTCTCCTATATCATGGCCTGGGGTTAACTCTTGGTTGCTCTTCCTCTGTTAAAACCTTTTATTCCCTCCCAAGGAATGGCACAGCTATTCTTCCTGTTCAATTAAGGAATCAAAGGATAGATGTGGCCTGTCTACTACTCCTGCAGTCTTACCTTCCTCATCAGATCCTGAGTTGCAGGACCACCCTCCTCTTACAACCACTGGTCAACAGGCAGATGAAACCTGCCACCCTTGTTGACTTGCCTAACTCCTCCACTCCTTCCCTTTTGCCTGAACCTTCTGCTCCCTCATGAAGATTCTCCCTCCTCTTCTCACGATTCACCTTTTGTGTTGAGTCTGCTTTGTACCTGGTCAGGGAAGCCGCAAATTTCAGCCTCCATTGCCCTCCCCATATATACCACTGGGCCTCCCCCCAGTTCTCATGGTAACCCCTCTTTGACTTATTTTCCTTTTGGTCCTAGTGACTTGTGTAACTGGAAGCTTCAGACTCTCTCTTTTACAGAGAAGCCACAAGCTCTCATTGTCCTTCTTGATATTGTTTTATTCACTCATCAGTCCACTTGGTATGATTGGCAACAGCTCCTTCAGGTTCTATTCACTGCTGAGGAGAGGGACAGCTTCAGTTGGGAATGTCACAAGTTAGTGCTGGGGCAAGACGGGTGCTCCATAGATGATAAGTCAATTGTAAACGAGGCCTACCCCACCTCCTGATAATGGATGGAATTACAACACAGCTGAAGGTAGAGAGCTATTAAAGGTCTTTCGCCAGATCCTCATGGGGGTTGGGGTCTCCAAGAAGCTTCTAGGCATTCCACAAATCTATCCAAGGTAAGTCAGGTAGTGCAGGAAAGGACTGAATCACTAGGTTTGTTCCTCAAGTGCCTGACGGATGCCTACCATTCCTACACCCCTTTGTATCCTGAGGCACCAAAGAGTCAAATAGCAGTCAACATGGTATTCATTAACCAGGCAGCTCTTAGAATGAGAACAACAGTCCCTGCCCTGCCCAACTCCATGTCATCTGTACCACTGGACATTACCTCCATAAGTCCTCAGGAATTCTCTATGGCCTTGGGGAACATAAGAGAAAAACGCCACGTGCTACGAGTCCTATAATTATCTGTTGAGACATACACCACACTCCACAGTTTGCAGTGATCCAAGTGTATTAATAGCACCAAAAACATCAGATTCCCATGGGTTAAACAGCCCCTACCAACTAGCAGCACCTAAAGGCCTTTGGCTTGCTTGCACTGCTGGACTGTACCCTAGCATCTCCCAGGGACTCCCTGAGCTATAGGATGCCGAGCTATGCCTTCTGGCTCTTGTTCTGCCCCAGGTGTACTATGATGGAGGAGAGGCAGGAAGGCAACATCTTCAGGCCCCTTTGGGAGACCATTTATGTTTTCCCAAGAGTGCTGCTCCCATCCTGGTAGCCATGCTGGTGGGTCTTGCGATAGCAGAGTCCACTGCTCTGGGCACAGTAGCCCTAGGTATTGGACAAACTATGACCATCTCAGTGAGGCAGTCAAAAGAGACCTTCTCTACTTACAAGAGGCCACTTCCTTTACAGAACAGCAAGTAGACTACCTGGCTGAAGTGGCGTTACAAAATAGGAGAGGGCTACACCTCCTCTAACTGAAAGAAGAGGGCCTCTGAGCTGCTCCAGTAGAGTCCTGATGCTTTTATGCCAACCACCCAGGGGTAATAAAACAAACGCTCTCTAAGAACTAAAAACCAACCTCATGATAGACAATGAGAGAACAATCTTACTCACGGTATCATCGGCTTATAAACCAGTGCCCCTGGCTGACCACCCTTTTGTCCGCCACACGAGGAGGACCACTCTTAGCACTTATGTTTCTATTAATCCTTGGACCCTGCTTAGTCAATGCCTTAGTCTGCTTCACTCGAGTTAGAATTTCTGCCATTAATCTTATGGTACTTGGGTCCCAACATTCACCTCTCACTCAGGCCCCAGATTCCTATGAGGATGTTCAAGGTGAATCAAGGGGTTGCATCATTTATTACTTCAAGGTGGGAATGAAGGACCAGAGTGACCCTATACTCAGATATGTAACCCATTTTGTTGAATGTCCTTCACCCTAGATTCATCTTGGTTATGGGGAAAAGCACAAGGCCTGAGCTAGCAGATAAGAGTGAGACATAACTGTTGAAATATTAAAAATCAACCCTGAGCTCAAACAGATATCCTGATGTTGAGATTGCCATAACCTGGACTGAATTTCTTCTCCCAATCCCCCCTTCACATATGTTTGTGGTGTTTTGCTTTAAAATAAACCTCTCAGCTGGCCATGGTGGCGCACACCTTTAATCCCAGCACTCAGGAGTCAGAGGCAGGCAGATCGCTGTGAGTTTGAGGCCAGCCTGGACTATAAAGCAAGTCCAGGATAGCCAGGGCTACACAAAAAAACCCTGTCTCGAAAAGAAAAAGAAAAAGAAAAAGAAACCTTTCTCCTTCCTTCAAGGTTGCAGTGTCAGCTCGCAAGCCTGTCTGTGTCCCTAGCCAGTTAGAAGTGTTCCCCATGCTGGATAAAATTGTTTCTGGTTTTCTTCTGACTTCAGTGGTCTTGCCTTCATTATTTGCTCAACCCCAACTCCAACACTGTTTTCTCTCTCCCACAATATCCTTGTAGTAGGTTTGGTGCAAAACTGAAATCAGCTAATACAAGTCCTTCTAAAAATTAGATTTTGTAAACAAATCTAATTTCTTAATTTTTTCTATGTGTCAGGTTCAAATGGCATGCCCTCTCCCTGACCCAAAAGGGCAAGCCCACTGACTCAGTCCAAAATTGAGTCTAAACCAAGCTCAGCCTGAACTATAGAAGAATTTCTGGAGGTGAGATTAAAGCCGGAATTTCTCAAGAACTTGTGAAACCAGCTCCGATCTGCCAAAAGGAGTTTGTTCCCTCAGACAGAAAGGACAGTTGTCTACCAGTGGTGCCTACCAACTGGTAGGCCTGCCTGCAGGCTCCCTCAGTATGCTAGCATCCTCATCTTCCTACCGCCTTCTCTACCCTAGACCTCTCTGCCCCCTCCCTCAGCTCTAGAGCTTTGTTCCCTGAAGCTGTTCATCCTCCTTACAACCCCACTGTTCTCTCTGTTACTCTCTCTGGCTATATCTTGCTGTCTATCTCTCTTTCTCTAGTTATCTTCTTCTCTCTTTCTCACTGGTGCTCTATTCTATAGTTCTTGCTGTCTCCTCTCCTCTCCTGTTTTCCTACCCCAGGCCATATCCTGTCTATTTCTCCTTTTCCTTGATCTGGACTTTTCCATATGCCTCTGACTGCTCTTTCTCTCATATCTACAGTAAATGCCTTCCCTAATAATTGAACAGTCATATCACCAGATTCTTTACTGCTCACCCTTGAATGCACTGCATTTTAGAATAAGGTTGTAAATGTTTGTCGAATAAAGTCTGTTGTTCTGATTGATTTATCTGTAGATACATTTAGGAGAAATGTACATCTTGATAATACTGAGTCTTCTCATTGATGAAACGGGGAATGTTGCTTCATTTTAGATCTCAATTACCTTAGTAAATATTTCATAAAGTATACTTACATGTCTTTCACTGGCATACTTATATTTAGTCCAAAGTACTTTGCATTTGTATGCTGTTCTAAATAATACTAGTTATGGGTTGAATTGTACCTATAAAAGATACTGTGCAATGGCTTATACCTGTGATCTTATTACTTGAGGAACAGAGGCAGGAGAATCACTGTAGGTTCTAAGCTGGTGACTATACACTAAGATCTTGATTCATAAACAAAAAGAAAAAAACACAAAATAAACAACAACTAGCCCTGTAGTCTAAATACTTTGTACTCATTTCCTTCTTTTACTGAAATAGGTTGCTTTTTTCTATAATATATCCTATTATGGTTCCCCTCCCTCTAATACTCTCCGGTTCCTCCCCACTTTCCCCTTTACCCAGATCCACTTCTCTTTCTGCCTCTTACTAGAAAACAGGTTTCTAAGGGATAATAATAAAATATAATAAGATAGAGTAAAAACAATCCAATTGGAATATTCAAAAACAAACAAAAGGAAATGAGCCCAAGAAAAAGCACAAGACATAGATATAGCCACAGAGACTGGTTTATTTGTACTCTCAGGAAACCCTTAAAAACGCAAAGCTGGAAGCCATAATATACACAAGAAAGATCTATAATATAGAAAGAAATGAAAATGGCCCCATATTGGATGCTTGGATGACCAAAAACCTGAGATTAGATAACCCAGGTGGGGAGGCCTGGTTAAATAAACCTAGCCAACTCCATGACAGGCTTCAGTTTCTTCTTAGTTCAGAACAAGGCTGAGCCGCCATTCCTCAGAAATGAGTCAGCAGTTACTGGGAATACTGCAGAAAATAGGCAGCCAATCAGAAACGGCCTAGCCACCTGGCCAGAGGAAGATAAGATTGCTTAAGTTTGGTTTACTGTTGGTCTAATTGCTTAAGGATGATTTACTGCCAGTCTGGAAATCTTTTATCTTATGATTAACTCATGACCCTGACTAAGTTTGCTCACACTTTTCAGTTTGAAGGCTCCAATAATGTTAAAGATTGCCTAATCTCTCCCTGTGGAATTCCCCAGAATGTCTTTAAAAAGATCCTTCGAGTTCACCTCGGGATCACATGGGTTATGTCTAAGTGGTGACCCCAACACACCAGATTTCTGCAGAATAAATGCTCGTTGTTGCTTGAGTACTATTTGAGTCTGGGCTCTTTCCTTCAGGGCATTCAGGACCCTAACAAGAACCTAAACGACCTAAAGGAAAACCAAATACTACTCTTGTACTAAAGGAGTGTAGCAGCAAAATGACTCCTAATGACATACTGCTACACTCATAGATCAGTGCCTTGCTCAGCCATCATGAGAGAAGCTTCTTCCTACAGCAGATATGAACAAATACAATGACCAACAGCCAACTAATACACAAAGAATGAAGGACTTTGGAACACTCGGTCCAAATTAGGATGTCTCCATCAAATCCCTTCCCTCATGGGCCAGGGAACGCTGTGGAAGAGGAAAGAGAAAGAGTGTGAAAGTCTGAGGGGATGGAGGTCACCAGGAATCAAGGCCCTCCGAACACAGCAGGATTAATAAACATGTGACGTCACAGAGACTGAGGCTCTCGTACAGGGCTTGCTCTGGTCTGCACCAGACGTGCTCCCAGAGCCGAAAGGAGAAGTGGACACATGTCCCAAGAACCCCAGAAGCTATCTCCAACTAATAACCACTTACCACTTACAAATTAAAATTTAGTTTTGTCCAAGGGAGTCTCAGTGGGGAAACAAATTACTCTCAAGGATAGGGCTCTTGCCCAGCTGTACGTGACGATCTTTTTAAAACTATTGTTTATTTTGTAATTTTTTTCTGCCCTGGAACTTGCTCTGTAGACCAGGCTGGCCTCAAATTCAGAGATCCACCTGCCTCAGCATCTTGAGTGCTGAGATTAAAGGCATGAACCACCACCACCCAGCAATATTTAATTCTTAAGTTTAGGGTAATAATATTAATCTTTCTTTTTTAAAAACGCATTGTATATATACATGATTTGTGTGTTAGAGAGGGCATGACAAGGTATGTGGGGGTCAAAGGACAATTTCATGGAGTCAGTTGTGTCTCATATTTATATG